>NW_015387872.1:278798-383538 GCF_001527695.2 Protobothrops mucrosquamatus
AAACATCAGAAACAGACTGGTAGCACATTAACAAATTGGATTACATCACATTTTTTTCCTGCACCTTAATTCATCAGATGTTATTATATAGATGCAGATTACAGTACGGGTCTGATGAAATGAGCTGCAGTTCATGAAAGCTTGTGTCTTTAGCCCTAATTATTATGTTGGGGTGAGGGGAGGCAGTGGCTGCTGGGTCCGAGGACGAGAGCAGTGGCTGAACACAGATGCACAGATTGGCGTACTGTAAGCCTCTACCTTCATTTCGCGGGGCAGGGAGGAATGGTTCCGCCCTGAGATATTTCGATGAAAACTGAGTCGCAAATAGAACTGAATAAGGAAATACAAACACAAATACGGAGTGCCGCCGGTTTCCCCGTCCACGAGCACAAGAACTATAGCTTTCAAAATCGGATAGATTAGAAGAGGGTCTACCTCCTCTCAACGCTTACCACGGGTGTCAAACTTGTCGCGACACGTCCCGTATCGCGACTTTTTTTTTTGCATTGCCGGAGCTGGGGTGGGCGCGGCCTCCGTATGATGTAACCGGTCTGCGGGCCGGCAGTTTGACATCCCAATCAATGAGTTTCCTGTACCATCCAAAGTCTCCTAAATCGGCTTTTGCTCCGGAACGGACGTGGCTAAAACAACATCCAGCTCCAACCCCAGCCAGAAGACGGTCCGGCAAGGAAGCAAGGAAAGAGCGTGCTGTTTGGTTCTCCCCAACTCTTGGATTGACCCCCCAACTGATCGGAGTTTATAGAGGACCGTGAGTGAAGGGGCTGGCTTGGGTGGCCGATCGCTTCCCCGCCCAGCTCGGAGGCGGCCGAACGGGGCAGAACAACGCGCTGTAAAATTTCTGCCACCGGCAGTGATGGCGTTATTGTGGCCTGGCTTTTCCGCGTCCGGTGCCGGGGAGGGAAAGCTCCCCTAGCCCCACCGAAGCCGCGGAGTGGAGTGGGTTGCGCGTGCTCTCTGCTCGAGACGCAGAGATGGTGGGGCGCTGCACTGGGGCGGGGATGGGAGGATTTAGGCAGGGAGGGTGACGCGTGAAAAGGAGCCTCTTGCATGCCTTTCTGGCACCCCGGGAGGCGAGCACCCCGCCATCTCAGGTAGTTTCCTCCTCCTGCTGCTGCTCGTCTGAATCCACGCGAAGAGCACAGGTAGGCCGCTGCTCAGATTCTTTAGGAGGCCGTGTGGCTCTTCAGACGCCGATCTTCTCCCGCAGTCAGGCCCCGCTCCCTGCTGCTTATTCGTCTCCTGCGGTGGAGCACCACTACTGCGTGGATCGTTTTTTGCTCGGACCTAGCCACGACGCAGATCCCTGCCAGCTTTGGCCCAAGGGAGGGGATGAGAATGGGTCTGCGGTCCTTTCCTCTGGTGCCAAAATGTGGTGGCCCTGCGCCTAGGTTGTAGTCTTAGTTAAGGGATTAATGAACATATAGTTTGCCCACGCCAAGTTGTTAAAAGTTGACTTATGGGACTCTGTGGTTGTGCGCTGGCTAGAGACTGAGATAGGTAGAAATAGACTATTCAGAACTTCACTCTCAGCCATGCTAAGTGGCCTTCAGCTGTTTACTATCCATTGGCCTTTCTTTCTTTACATGGTTACTGGGGGTAAAGACAGCCTTGAGCTGCTTAGGGGTAAAAGGAGAGGGGAGATAAATATAAATATCAAAAACGAGGGCATAAAATTAGGCCATAATACTAGCCCTTCCCAATTTGGTGGCCTCAGACCTGTTGGGCCTCAAGGCCTATAATCTCTAGCCAGCAGGACTAAAGGGATGGGCTATAGAGCTACGGTATCTTGAGTACAGTAGCAGGTAAAAAAAAGTCTGTACAATCTGAAGTGGATGATCCAGGGCACAATAGCCAGGGAAAGCAGTTTGGTAGGACATTCCTTTCCCTTGCCCTTCCTTTCATTTGAAATTAAGAGTTTTGGAACCCACTGAGTCAAGCAGAAAAGCCATGAGTTTTGAAGTATTTTGAATCCAAGAGTTAGTTCTGAGTGGCAGAAGAAAATGGAATTCTCAGCAAAAAATATCAGTTCCCAGTTATTCCAATCTTTCTTCATCTCAGCTGTATGCTGTAAGATGGAAACAGGAGAATATAATTGCAGTTATTAAACAGAGCTTGGAAAATCTTATCAGCTGAGGGCAAATCATCCAGAGATTAACAATAGATTTCTTGTCCTCCTCTTTGTAATAGGTAGGTTCTTTTTGCTATTATATATTTACAAACCTAGAAAAAATACAGTAACTAAAAAGTAAATCACTTTACTATACTCAGCAAATCTTACTCCCTACCCCATTAAACTAAGAAGCTGAGTTCTTCAATATGAATCTATTATTGTTCCTTTAGTTTCATTTGGAACTTCCCCCCCCCAAAACTGCTGTATTTTTTCTTCTTTTGCATTCAGTTAATAAAGAAAAAATCAATACATAAATGTATTGCCTCATATTTTCCCAACAATAAATGAAATTGTCAACATTTCACTTTCAAAGAAGATTTTTCTGTTTGATTAATAAAAACTCCCACATCCTGATGCTGGTAACATTCAAGTTCTTGGCAGCAGTACAAAATTGATCAACCACTACCTTTTTCAAGGATGATTGTCCAGTTTCCCAATATATCCTGGTAGTTTTCAATCCAAGTTCTAATAAGGTTTGACCCTGCTCAGTTTTTTTTTTGAGGGGGGGGGATAAGGGGAAAAGATCAGGGCTGGAAGCTGTCATCTGTTAAGTCCCTTCATTCTAGTTAAAATATTTTGTTTCTTTGTAAAATTTATTGGCCACCCATCTTACACCAGATAACTCTGAGCAGCTTACAAATGCAATTTATTCTTTTATTAATTTTAAAATAGTGACAAGAAACGCCTGACAGTTCATATGCAATCTCCTGTTGCAATCCCAGCATTATCGCACACAAGCTCTTGGTATCACTGCCCCTTCCCCCCTCCCCAATAGTGTTCCTCAGCTAATGTAGGGTTTCGTCTGTGAATATTTTTTGTGCATTTTCTCACAAAACCTTTTCTCTTTTATCTGTCTAGAGCATGTCAGCTCTTCTGAGGAGCCTTCTGGCTGCCTCAGAGAAAGCTGCCCGCATTGCCCAGCTATGTCGCCAAGAGGAGGCCCTCTTCAGCCTGCTCATTGAGGAGAAGAGAGGTGCGGACAAGAATAAGAAGTTCTTGCAGGACTTCAAGACATTGGCAGATGTGCTAATCCAAGAAGTCATCAAACATGATGTGGGAAAAGAGGTAGCTGCTTGGGAAAGGGTTCTCTATGTAGTGAGAAGCATAATAAGGTGTTGTGTAGAAGATTGGGCCGGATCGTAGAGGATTTAAGCTCTTTTCCTCTCCAATGTCACTCAAAGGGGCTTTTCTATTTACTCTAAATTCTTATATTCTAAAGTGTTTTATTCTAAAGACAAATAGCAGCAGAAAGCAATAGCTAAACCTATTGCATTTGCAAAAGTAGGAGCAATATTGAGTGCAATAGCTGTTCTCATGTTCTCCCAAATTCTTCACACATCATTTCTCAATCCTCAAATCACCATGTAAAGTTGGCCTGCATTATTCTTACATCAGAGTGGAGGCAGTAAAGCAGACATGTCAAACTCGTGACGTCATGTGACGTCGCGTGATGTATTGGAGCTTTTTCCCCATTGCTGGCAATGTGGGTGCGGTTTTGTCGTGACGCATCCGGCCTGTGGGCCGGCAGTTTGACACCCCTGCAGTAAAGGCTTAGATATGCTGATTTGCTTAAGAGAACATTACATTCTTGGTTGAGCTAAAATGGTTATAGTTGAGATTATTAGTCCTCACTCACTTTGAAGTGAGATGCCAGGAGTAGAACTCCAAATTGCCTGGGACTGATGTGACATGTAGCTGTCTCCTTCTCATCCAGAGGATCAACCTGAAATGGGACACAGTAGAATCATTGAGCCCAGAATAGCCGTAGCCTGGATCAGATTTGTCAGCTTGGTTAAGGTGTGCTTTCCTCATCCTCCCTTCAGTTCCACTTTTCTTTCCTTACCCCTTCTCATTGTTGTTCACAGTTTCCAGAACTACAAGATCACATTTGTGGCGAGGAGTCCAACAAATTTGAAAATGGCCTTGGTGAGTAATCAGCACAGGGAGTAGAAAATACCAGCATATTCTCTAAAATAACTTTCCCCAACTGGACTCCTTCCATATGTGTGGGATTAAAATTTCCTTCTGGCACACTGGCTAAGAATTTTGTAAGTTTTTGCCCCATTACCTCTAGTGGAAGCTACATAGGGCCAGGTTACCCTTCTGACATGCTTGATCCTCTTTTCGATTAATCAAGTCATCCTTCCACTTCCAGCTCCATTTTCATCAGAGAAATATTTCCATCATCTGTCCTAGGCTTACTCTGATGGCTTCTTGCAAGCTTTGTCCCTACAAAGATGTCTGCTCTTTATAAGAATCCTAGAAAATTGCAAGAGAGACTTGGAGAAAATATTTTAGGAGACTTTTCATTTCAGGAAGAGTACTTACTAGACATATTGGAGTATCATATGAAGGAGGAACATGCCCTAAAATGTTAGCTGTCACATTAAATATACAATCAAATGCCTGGTGCCAGGAATTTTTTTTCCCTTCTAATGCATAGCCATTTCCTTATTTTCCTTTCTAAGACAGTCTTCTTCATGTTAATGACCTTCAGATGGATTAAACTGCTATAACTTCCATTACTCACTCACAGAGAATATGTCTAAGGCCTGTATTGGTGGGATAATGGTTAGTGGTAAAGTAATATTTTTACAGTGTGCCAAGTGGCAGATTGCCCTATAAGGGCAAAAAAGGGCAAGACTCCTGTAGGTTTTTACATTGCTTTGGAATAGAGGAAATTATCAATAGTATTTGTTACTACCAAAAAATACTGCACCTTCCTTTTTTTAAGTGTTTGTCAGAAGAGCAGAAATCCTGCATGCTGTTACATCTGATTATCTCATTTCTCTTTTTTTAAGTCACATCTTAAAAAAACTAAAGATAAATATTATTGATGTAAACCATCCTGGGTGTCGGGTGCGAAAAATCAAGACCACGTGTTCAGTTCCAGTTAAGCTGATTTATTGCTTGTGCCTATATACAAAAATCTTGTAGTGAACTAACCATCAGCACTAAATTGATGCTAGATAAGAATTCAAGAGGGGTTGGACTTAGGCTGCTTGATTCCTCTCTTGACTCCACTCCCAGGTTCTGGCTGTCTTTCTCCTAAATCGGGCTACACTACTGTTTAACCCAGTTGTAAACTGAGATTGACTAGCTAAAAGTATATATCCTACATCTCGCCCAATCTTTCTTCGTGTGGGCTGTAGTAGCACAGATTGTGGTGAAAAAGAATAAGCCATATCTCAAGGAAGCTTCTCCATCATTATGGGCATTCTTAGAGAGCCTCTGATAAGCTTCTAATGAAGCTTTAAGAGTTCCTCTCAGAACAGTCTAAGAAGTGTGGCATTAAAATAATTCTCATTGCTTGCCTAACATACAAGACTCGTTGAGAATAAATGTGAAAGATCCCCTTGATCAGTAGAGGGACCCTCTTGAACAGTCTCTGATCTTTATTTGCCTTTGCAGGTGAGATTGTAGTGGTGCGGGTTTGCCCTACCCAACAGGAAACGGCTACCCTGTTGCAGAAAGTCCTGGATCGGAAACAAACAGCCGCTGAATTGTTGGCAGCTGCTGTTCATCAGGAAGTGGTGCTTTCCGACCCAGCGTTGGACAATGTGGCTGTGACCATCTCGACTGACAGCTTGGCTGTATGGATTGACCCCATAGGTAAACAGAACGGCAGATGAAGGTTGGGCATCGGAAGCCATTTTCTCTAGTGCTACGTTTTGTATACAGATAGTCCTCGACTTATGACCACAATTGAGCCCAACGTTTTTGTTGCTAAGTGAGACAGTTGTTCAATGTATTTTGCCCCATTTTACAACCTTTCTTGCCACAATTGTTAAGTGAATCACTGCAGTTGTTCAGTCAGCAACATAGCTTCACTGCTAAATGAATCTGGTTTCCCCACTGACTTTGCTTGTCTGAAGGTTGCAAAATGTGATCACATGATCCAGGGACATTGCAACCATCATAAATAAGAGTCAGTTGCCAAGCGTCCAAATTTTGATCACTTGACCATGGGGATGCTGCAACAATCATAAGTGTGGACAACAGTCATAAGTCGCTTTTTCAGTGATGTTATAATTTTGAAGGGTCACTAAATGAACTGTTGTAAGTTGAGAGCTACCCGTATGTGGCATAGACTGGAATATATAAAAGAGAGTTGAGGACTCTCACATCCAGTCTTGTTCCTAACCAATTGTGATATTCTATCTTTCCAGGTGTCATTTCCTAGCCTGTATCCAATATACCTTGATCAGGCATAGAGTTGATACTATTTTTAAAGTCTATTCTAGTGGGCATTCTGACATCTATTGTTCCGATGTGAAGTCTTGCTGAAGGAGTGAAGAAATTCTCCCTTTCTTACTTTTCTCTTTTCAGATTCCACTAATCAGTACATTCGTGGGTATGGCAGTGTGATGCCAGTGAATGGCATCTATCCATCTGGACTTCACTCAGCGCTTGTGCTGATAGGAGTATACAACCGTCACTCGGGTGAGCCCGTCCTTGGCATCATCAATGAGCCTTTTTTCCAGGAGGAGCTGCCAGCACACAGGTAACAATAGCACTGTGGCTCAGTCTTGCCTAGGTGGACCATGTTGGCTCTCCCGCCAATTTTAAAGGACTTAGCCCTGGAATTCTCCTGTTCTTTTTATAGTACTGTCAAGCCCTCCAGGCTCGACATACATGGGGGGGGGGGAAGGATAGGATGGCACGCAGGGATGGAGATGAAAGATGACGCAGACTGAAGAGGGCCTAGGGCAGAGATGGGCAACTATGGCTCCTTTACGACCTGTGGACTTCAACTCCCAGAATTCCTGAGCTAGCCCAGAAATTCTGGGAGTTGAAGTCCACAGGTCATAAAGGAGCCATAGTTGCCCATCTCTGCCCTAGGAATTCTGGGAGCTGAAGTCCACTAGTCATAGTTGCCCATCCCCGGCCTAGAAAATGGCTTTGAAGGACAGAGGAATAGCCGTTATCAAGGTAATGATCAGACAAGTGCAGCTTGAGCCCATTTTGAGAAACTAATGCTTCACATAAGTCTCTATGGAGATTCTCAGTCATCCAGGTCATAGATATCCCAAAGATGCTTTTTCACGAGGCAGCTGGACTTTCTTGTTTTTCTTTGAAGACATTTCACTTCTCATCCAAGAAGCTGAAGAAAGTTCTTGGATGAGAAATGAAACGTCTTCAAAAAAAACAAGAAAGTCCAGTTGCTTCGTGAAAAAGCATCTTTGGGCCTTCACATAAGTCCCTCCTTAGTTCATACAGATAAAAGGCGGGGGGGGGGGGGAGCACATTCAGACTTGCAAAACTTGCTTGCTATATCTGTAACAATAAGAGTTGTCCTATCTGGCATTGGTTTCTTAGTCTGATCTACCTTATACAGCTGACACAGACTTAGTACAAGGTTACATGGTCGTTCTGGAACTGTTTCTTTTCCCTTATACTGCCCTTGAGTTGCTTGATGATCTAGCACAGGGGGTAGGCAACCTTGGCTCTTTTATGACTGGTGGACTTCAACTCCCAGAATTCCTGAGCCAGCCATGTTGAGGGGACAGGGCGAGGTTTCCATGCTGAACTATGTTGGCTCAGGAATTCTGGGAGTTAAAGTCCACGAGTCATAAAAGAGCCAAGATTGCCTACTCCTGATCTAGTACATGCCTGCCAAGGGAAACCATCCAGTCATAGACTTTAGAGGGGAAAATTACCACAGGCTCCATTTATAGAAACGGGCTTATCCAGAGAACAATCCCTGTTTGAAATGATCAAACGAATCAATATTTTTCATTCAAAAGACACAAATGAATCAAAATGTAATCCTAAGAGGTATAACAGTATTTTATATTGCTCACAACATATGCTCTTGTTTACTATGGCTTCAATGGGCATAAAACAATGGATACAAGACTTATATTGGTGTAAGATGCGGTGGGGGGAAAAAAAGAAAGGGGAGCTCAAATGAACATTCTTCCTTGGGCTTTTCAGAGCTTTTAAAATATGTGCCTTTTGCTACACCTAAGGAATGGCCCACACATTGCCATAGGTTTAGCACAGCTGTCACAAAAATCAGTTACTGTATAAAAACGCTCTAGCAAGTGGTTCCTGTAACGTTTCCTTTTCTTTGCCTCCGAAAAGATTTGTCCCTCTTCCTGTCCCAACTCCCCTTTTCCAACTAAGCAAAAGCACTGCTTCTTCCAATCCTTGCATTCTTCCCCTTGTGCAATATTGAACAGCCACCTCAATCACCAATTCCCTCAAGGGTTTTTCTCAGTATAATTATTATTATGGTGGGTTGCACAGTCCGCCAGATATTAAGACTGGATTTGGCATTTTTATCCACCTGTCGAGCCCTTCCAAGGACCTGGAGTAGGCAGATGTTGTTGGATGGTGTCAAAGGTGCCATTGCAGGATTTGAGCTGTTCCAAGTAAAGCTGCTTTCTGCAATTGACTGATTTTGTCGATGCTGATAGTTGTTCAAGTTGGTGCTTCAGAGGCCTTTGGATGGCACTCAAGGCGCCTATTATTACTCTTACTATTTTTGCTGTCTTTATATTATTCTCCCTTTTTGACATATAACTCAAGGTGGCAAACATATCTAATTTTCTGGCCTCCTACTTTCCCCACAACAGCAAGCCTGTGAGGTAGGTTGGGCTGAGAATGAGTAACTGGTGTGTAACCTCTATCTTCTTAATGTTATGTAATGGTGGGGCTTTTCCTAGCACAGCTACTCTGAACCTTTCTCTTTGGCAGGTGGCAGAGCAAATACCACTGGGGCATTTCCTACGGAAGCACCAAGCTAAGCTCGCTGAGCCAACCCCAGCGGCAGCCTTCCCCCTGCGTGGTGCTGAGCAGCAACGAGACAACCGTGTTGCGGAAAGCACTGGCCCCACTATACGGTGAGAAGCTGTGCTTTGCTTCAGGTGCCGGCTACAAGATGCTCTGTGTCGCCCTCGGCCTTGCCGATGCTTATGTACTTTCGGAAGGCAGCACCTTCAAGTGGGACTCCTGTGGCCCCCATGCCATTCTGCGAGCCCTCGGGGGAGGCATCGTTGATCTTTCAGCAGCCCTGCAGGTTTGGCGTGGTGGGCAACACAAGAATTTGCCCGAACTGACCTATAACAAGCCCACAGAGGGCGCTGTGGGTGCTGAGCGCTGGGCAAATCAAGGAGGGCTTATAGCCTATGTCTGCCACAAGCATCTCGAGGCTGTGATGGTCACACTAGCAAATGCGGCAGACGCTTTCTAAAACACAGCCCCATCAGTGCAAATTAGTGGGAGCATTTGCCTGTGTATGAGGAGGAGGAGAAGGCAATCTCCAAATGAGAAAGGATAAGATTCTTAATTTTTTTAAATGGACCAATTTGATGTTTATGGTGGCAGTATGCCAACCTAGGATAGGAATGGTACAAATGCCATGCTTTTGACCACCTGCTTTTCATGCCAGCTGCATCAGTAAAATCTCCACTTTTCATGCAGGCAGGCAGTAGGGGAAATATTTTTTAGACTGTTTTCCTTCTGTTCTTCTTGGGGTATCATTTTTCTTGCAGGGGTAATATGTATCATACATAGCAAACATGCATTGGGGCCATTAAATAATCTCTGCTTAGGTACCCCTGGTGTTAAGCGTGGGACACTGCTGCTTTCTGGATAGGCACAATTTTTGCAAGGCTTTTGATGCACAGACCAGAAGTCCTGGTGGCACAGTGGTTAAAGTGCAATATTGCAGCCAAACTCTTCCCATAGCTGGAGTTCGATCCTGACGGGGCTCAAGGCTGACTCAGCCTTCCATCCTTCCAACATTAGTAAAATGAGGATTCAGATTGTTGGGGTCAATATGCAAATAAGGCTTCTACATTATAAACCGCCCAGAGAGTGCTATAAAGCACTATGGGGCAGTATATAAGCCGAAATGCTATTGCTTGAGCTGTAAGGACTCTAGGATTTATGATCCTGCTTCACGTTAAGAAGCAGGGTTAATTTGCCTTTGGATCCCTTTTAACATTGTAAGAGGTTGCTGCAGAACTTTATTTAACCTAAAGTCATTTTCCCTTAGAGCAGGGGTCCCCAACCTGTGGGCTATGGCCCACTACTGGGCCGCGGCCGCTTGGCCACCAGGCCGCATGAAGGGATGGCCAGTGCACGCGCACACATGCATGCACTCACCCCTCCACACTTGCGCTGGCGCCGTTCTGAGCATCCCACCGGCACTAGCACCGTCCCGCCCGCAAGCATCCCACCGGCGTTAGCACCGTTCCTCCCCCAACCGTTCCACTGGCACTAGTGCCGCCCATAGCATTCCGCCAGCGCTAGTGCCGCCCCATTTGCAGCACTTGCACCTGCACAGTCCCATTTGCATGTGTGCAGGCGCTCGAGTGCAGCCGTTTGCATCTGTATAGGCGTTCATGCACAGCCATTTGCATGTGCACATGCGCTCATGCAATGCCCATTTGTGTGTGCGTGCACAGGGCTCATTTTTGCGCACACACGTAGCTATGCCTGCCTCCCTTTCCGGGCAGCCAAATCAAAAAGGTTGGAGATCTCTGCCTTAGCGGAAGCTCTGAGAATTTTAGTTCTCTGGAAGGGGACCTGAGATGGGATCTTTAATAGGGAGGCTCTGTGGGAAAAGTCATGGCATATGAAAATAAGTAAAATTGCTATACATGTGAACATGTACTGCAATTTGGGAATTTTTCTCCCAGGCCACTATCCTATGAATTTATAATCTATCTTTTGGAATCAAGCGTGATGGAAATTCTTTCTAATTAATCAAAGCAGTTATCTGAGGGTCTCGTACTGTATATATTTGTGAAATATATTTTTAAACAAACACTCTTTAAAAATAAAATATATTCTGCAAGTGACAAAAGAAACATTAAATATTCATTCAGAGAGGAAGGGAAGGATGCAGGACAGTATTCAGCCAAACATTTCTTTTTTGCCATCCATATTTCCTTGGCATCTAACTAACTCTTATAAACAAAAACCATCAACTGTTAAATTCAGGTATTGGGACTACATTCGTTAAATGAAAGCTAAATCAAATTACAGATTTAATGTAGGTAATGATTTAAAATTAGAAATGGACTATGAATCATCCTTGCAATGTACTGATTTTGTAAAGTATGTTTTTATTTTTTATAAAGAACTTGCAGTGGGTTTTTTAATAGTAGAATATATCTAAAATTGAAATTGTAAAGATCATTCTCAGAATTTTTTTGCCATATATTTTATCTGGTATATTTGTTTCTATACATTTTATCTGGTATATTAAATAGCATAATATTATAATAATCAATATTTAAAAATATTAAGTACTAGCTTATCTTCTATTATTCTACTATGGTAATTAATTTAAAATTGGTTATTTAAGGATAGCCATTCTTATAAAGGCATTGGCAAAATACTCCATTAGCTGAGCTGCTTTTTTTAATATTAATAATTAATAAACATTATATAACCACAGGAGAAAGAATCTAGTTGTGCTAGATGTTCTCCACAGCTACATCTGCCCTCATCAATGCACCTTTATGACTAGGCTCAAGAATGGCATCTGTTTCACACAGGCCATGATTTAACCACAGTTAACTGAGTTTACACAATATAAGACTCCATTAATACATTTTTAAATCCAGAATAGCTGAGTTCGCACAATACATTAAGTCACTGTCAAAGGTAAAATAGGGCAGCTAAATATATGCAGTCCCATTATCAAAGCAATCCAAGGAGGTAAAAGACAAAAGACTCCTGAAAGACATGATCGTTCGTAAGCAATCGTGATCATAATGCTGAGAATTGGATTTTCACTCACACAGAGATTGGATACATGAAATAAGATTTTTATAAACTCTCAATTGCCAGTACTCTCCATACCGTAAGTAGGGAAAGTTACATATGGCACAAATATGCCTAAGACTGGTAACCTAATTTACACATTGTTGGCTGAAAAACATTATGAGATTGATCAAAGCCATGATGGGTGGTAGAGGTCAGGGTTGGCCCATCTGGTTGATAACCAAGCCATATAGAAGATTTGTAAGAAGAAAATATTATAAATGAAATGTAATAAATGAAATAAAATAGATATGCATCTGAAAAACTGAAAGGGGAAGGATGTAACAGACCTGCATGAAGAAGCCTGATTTCGTGGAATGCAGTTGAGGACATACAGGGACGTGAAAGTTTAGATTTAAATATAAATGACATTTGGGTCAGAAAATATGAACTGGTGCTACTGTGAGTGCGTATGAAAGTAGAAATGCATAGGTTGGCAACTGGTGTTAACTACATCTTATGTTTCAGCAAATGGGATAATGAAAGAACTGGAAGTTGTTTGAGAGAGAACGGTCCAACATTCGGCATGAATGTGATCCCAAGGAAAATTTATTCTGCTAGGTGATGTGAATGGATGAATGGAACAAGATGACAGAGCTCAGAAAAAGTAATTCTGCCATTTGGAGGCCCAGGAGTAAGTGAGAACAGTGACTCATTGGGGAGTATCTGCTTAATGAAAGGTCTGTTTTGACTAAGTCCATTCATCCAAAGGAATGAATCAAAAAGCAGAATTAGTGCAGGATAATGAGATATTCTGAATGTGAGAGCAGTCCTTTATTTGGTGCTGTCAAGAATGGATCTTGAAAGAATAATATAAGAAAAAAAATATAACCCATGTACGAAATGTATTAGATTACCCTCCCAACACAATAAACAGAAAGACAAAAGAGGTTGTGAAAACTGCTGACATTCTGTTATCAGAAAATATAGAAAGGAAATGTTCAGTAGAGTGATGAAGTAAAAGAGGCTGTGGATGTGAAAAAAAATGCATCAATTGTAATAGAATAACTGTTGCAAAAAGGAGAATGAAAGAAAGATATCGGACACTATGTATAGGGCTAGAAAGATAGTTGCAAAGATGTAGTCAACAAAAAGAATGATTAAGATCTCAAGAAGATCAGATAGAGGTAGTTTGATGTAAACATAAAGAGCACTAAACAAGAAGCCTTGAGCAGAGGAAAGGGAATTAAAAACAAAGGGGATGGAACGGTTTAGGATGCAAGTGAAATTAGAGAATGCTGGAATGACATGAAAAAGAAATTAAATGCAAAACTTGTTTGTGTCTCAGAAAGAACTGACGTAGAATATTGGGGAGGCTGCAGGTATAAGAAGCAGTTCTCAGAAATGAAGGAGAAATCTCACATCCCGACTCAATATTATTTAAACAAGAGACAGATAGAAATTGGGCCTCCTACTGAAAAGGAGGTGCAGTATATCAGTTGCTTGAAGGTAGTGGAGGACAATCAGTGAGATAGATCAGTGACTATGTAAATATTGGGGCTGGTTTGGAAAAAAACAGCAATTGCTAAAATTCTTTTGTAATGACATTACTGTGTCTTGTACAATAAACTAATTTAACTGCAGTTCATGAGTCCTGTTATCCTTATGTATTTGATTCCTGAGTGCCTGTCAGGTGAAGCCTGACAGAAGAGCAAAAAGCATGCAACTGAAGAAATGTTAAAGTTTGTTAACGTTCACATAACACTTCTGCAAAAGTTACTTGTGGAAAGGCTGTACGACTGGGTATAAAGCTTGCATCCATGCCTCAGGACTGGAAAATAATATAGTTATTGTTTTCCTCCAAAAAGGAAAGCTAAAATGAGTGAAAGCAAAAACTACAGATGGGTTAGTTTACCATGGAAAGCATTTGGTAGAATTCTAATGGAGTGAGTAGCAGAGGCTACAATGAGCAAAATTTACAAAGTGCAATGGAGCTTTATGCTACATTAGTTTTGCTTTTCAACAGACTATTGAGAAATAAGTGAAGAATAGTATTTTGCCTGAATATAGGCAAATGCAATGACAGAATGGGCACGAGGATGTCATTACTCAAATAACAAGACTTAACTTCTTGGTTTTAGATGACAGATTGTTAAGTATTTAATGGTATTTGCATGTCGGCATACACCACATACATATAATTGTTTTGATATCATAATTATTTCCTGCAGATGAAACTGAGTTGAAGGTTGGTTTGCTAAATACAAAATAAAGCAGACACAAGGATAAGGGACGTATGATGTCCTCTTGGGGTTTTAATGTATTTATGTATAAAAGTACAATGCTGAGCTATAAAGCGGTCAAGGATCGGAGATGGCTGAATGGCTGACAACATACAATATATCAGGGGTGTCAAACTGTCGGCCTGCGGGCCAGTTTCATCATACCGAAGCCACGCCTACCCCATTGCCGGCAATGTAAAGAGTCGCAATACGTCACAACACGTCACATGATGTGGCAAGTTTGACACTCGTGTAATACATGGATGTTTGTGGTTATGTTAAAAGTATATTTTTAATGTGATGGTAAGTGTACTTTTGTATGTAGAGAATCCAAATGGTTTGTAGCAAATAGTAGATTGCAGTAGATTATATGATGCAACATGGGGTAGAGATCTGAAAATTATTGTATCAAACTCCAAAGCAATTAAGTTTGACAGGGGAAAATGGAGATAATGATTCCAAGTTATAAATAAATGGTAGGGCCTCCCCCTTTCCCTGAGAATATGCTTATGTTGGTAGAAGGTTTATTAAAAATAAGAAAGTGGGTACAAATGCTGATAGAAAAGTAGCCGGTAAGATGGTCTCTTTGAAGAATGAATATTGGTTGAAAGAAACGCCAGTGGATTTGTGTAAAAGCATAATATTTCTGCCCACTTTGTTATAGGAAGTGAGTGTTGAGTATATCAGACAAAATATTGATTTCTTCGGTTTATATCAAACACAGCATACACAATGTCCTTTCCTCCTACTTTCCCCACAAGCCTGCGAGATGGGTTGGCTGAGAGAGTGTGACTGGCCTAAAGTAACCCAGCAGGTTTTCCATCCCTAAGGGAACTTATTAACCCCGACACCAAACTGGTTGTCAAAAATATATATATAATTGCAAGCTGAATGCAGTTGGAATGGGATATTTAAGAAGGAAATGTGGCTAAATAAGAGATTGGGTTCAGAGTGCATTGGGGCTGAATGAGTAAGTAAGGAGTAAAAAAAGAAGTATGGGCTAGTTTGATCCTACAGAAGTAATGAATGAAGATCAAATCACAAAGAAAAGCAAAGAGATCAGGAAAGGGAAGAATGTGCGTTCTGATTTATGGAAGCCCTGAAATGATGAAAAACAATGAAAATTAAAGAGAAAAAAAGTGTAGGAAGCAGATAGAAACAAGGATAGTTTGCAGGGATTTAAAGGTATGGAGCAGAATAATAAACATTAGTTTAAACTGGATTTATTTATTCAATCAATTTATATAGCTACTAATCACACATTCATGACATGGTGGCTTACAATTAAACAATAACAAAACATCAAAAAATAAAGCAGCCATACGAGCAATTCAATTTAAAACAAAATAATTAAAAACTATACAGTACAGTCACCAAGGAGAGCACATCCTTTCAAAAAGAGTATTGTACAGCCATTTTATGAGCCTCATAGCACCCTCTGATTTCCTGGCCAGGCAGATGGAAAAGCCTGAAGGGCCATCAAGGTCAGAGCCAGGGATGGTATGATTTTATTTACTAGTTTGTTTCTTTGTTTGCATCCTGCCTTTATTATTTTTACAATAACTCAAGGTGACAAATATATCCAATACTTCTTCCTTCTCCTATTTTCTCCACAACAGCAACTCTGTTGTGTGGGTTGGACTGAGAGAGGATGATTGTCCCAAGGCCACCCAACTGGCTTTCATGGCTAAGACGGGACTAGAACTCAGATTCCCACTTTCTAGCCTGGTAACCATAATCATTAGATCAAACTGGCTTCCATGGGGTGGATTTAATTATAGGATTTAACTATATTTCTGTTACTTTTTCTTGTTTCATGATGATTATTTCTTTTGCTGATTCGAGGTCTTTTTCTGTGTGCAAAGAGTTGCTTATCCTGAGAAGCAGCATTATACATACTGTCATCGCAGTGTTATGAGTAGACATGTAGTTATTTAGATAACAGTACAGAATACTTTCCTTTTAGAAGTAGCTTGCACACTTTGCCTTTAGATGGCACCAATGTTCTTTCAGGTTGGGTGGTAACTAAGCAGCAGAGGAACTGAGGGTTTCCTCCATCATTTACTATCTTGTAATATAGAGCTGGCTTGATTCCAACTTTATCTACTGCATGAAAAGGGGAGATGTAAACAAGAAAGTGGATGCAATCTGCTCTGCTATAAACAATTACAGGGAACTATTTGTTTATAAAAATACAGTTAATGGGTAGTGTAAAGTGAGACGGCTTGCTTTTATACTGAAGGGATGCTAAATGGGAGGGGGTATGTATTTTTAGCATTTAGTACGTTGAAAGTCTCAAGCCCTTTTAAAAATATATATTAAATAGCAAATGCAATAGCTAAATAAGATTAGGGACTTTACATCTTTTCCCTTCTTGTGTCATGTTTTCTTTCTCATTTCTAGTTGACACATAGCACGGAGGGAGGGGGATTGCCAGGCATTGCGCTAGACCAGTGGTGGCGAACCTAAGGCACACGTGGCAGAGATGGCACTCAGAGCCTTCTCTGTGAGCACGTGCACCGTCGCCCCAGCCTCGCCTCCCCCTGCAGCCCCCTCCTCACCAGCAGCCTCCCTGAAGGAGAGTCGCCCCCGGGCGTAGTCCGCACAGAGCAACGCAGCCAAACACATGGTAACCTTACAGCAGGGACAAGACTCCGCTCTCGCGCTCCGTCGCACGCAGATGATGCTGCAGGGTGCGGGCAAAGGCCGTGGCCATGGTGGTGCTGGGTTGCCTGGGCCATCTGCGCGGAATCAGTGGGTGGCCCTGAAGGTGGGGCGGAATGGGGATGGGGCAGTTTTGGGGCACTTGGTCTCTAAAAGGTTCACCATCACTGCGCTAGACAAAACAGACTGTCTCTCTTGGACTTTCCTTCTCATGGGAACCAAGGTCATCGGCTGCTCCCGAGATTGCGGGCTGGGCATTTCATGAAAAGCCCGCCAACAAGCTGTATGGGGAAACGTAGTTGCTTGCATTGCATTAGCATTAGGGGTGGGATTTTTTAACTTTGCATTGGGGAATTGTTATGCAACCTCGTTCTGCTTTATTTATCTCTTGTCTGTCAGAACCTTGACATCTTGATGATCTTGAAAAGACGAGCAGAGTTAGGTTTGACTACTACTCAGCTGGGAAATCACCACCAAGTTTATAGGTCAATTGGGAAGTAAAAAAAATGACAAACCATTTCTGGATTTTAGCCAAAGAAACATTATGGGCATGAAACCAGTAGATGTGAAGGCGACTTGACTACTTTACTGTATACCAATTAGATGCCAGGCTAGAAGCCGGAGGATCATGAGTTCTAGTCCAGCCTTAGGTATGAAAGTCAGCTGGTGACTTTGGGCCAGTCCCCCTCTTTCAGCCCAACTGACTTCACAGGGTTGTTGTGGCAAAAATAGGAGAAGGAAGGAATATCAGGTTATGTTTGGCACCTTGAATTACTTATAAAAATAATAAAGGTGGAATGTAAATAAATGAAAGAAAAAAATAATCTTGTCAATCAGCTGGCTTGGAAGAAATTATAGAAAACTGCTTCACTGGCACAGTCTTCTTGGGTAAACTGCTGTTTTAAAATACAGACCATAAACAATGTGCCTGTAGTTTCAAGTGAAAGCTATTCAATATCCTGGCAGACAAACTGCTTTGTGCTCTTTTTAAGAGCAATTCTGGCAGCCCCAGATGAGAACATTTGAAGTGAGGATTGTTGGCAAAGAGTTTCAGCAAAGGTTCAGCTAATACAGATTAATTGCCCAACAAAAGGGTGTGTACAAATGTAGACAGCATGTAACTGGCAAATACAGTATCTGTATGCATCTGGATCGACTTTTGTTAGGGGATGAGAGAGAAAAAGATTCTGAACAAGATATCTAGGCAGTGACCAGGAGAAAAGAGGCAAATTTAATTACAGGTAGTCCTCAATTTACAACAGTTCAGGATAGTCCAGTGCAGGGCTTTTCAACCTTTTTATCCATTGTACCACTTTTAGGATATGGCAATATCCGAGTACCACCAGTCGCCTAGCAAGGTGTCAAAAACTTGATGACCCCCTGCAAAAAAGGAAAAAAGTGATAAAGTACAGGTAGTCCTCGACTTACAACAGTTCGCTTAGTGACTGTTCGAAGTTACAATGGCACTGAAAAAAGTGCCTCCCAAGGCACAGCCAAGCAAGACACCTGCCTGCCCACCTGGCGGCGCTCTCATTCCCCTCCCCCGCTACCACTTTTCTAGGATGGTCGCGTACCACCTGCCAGGTGCCAATGTACCACAGGTGGTACCCGTACCACTGGTCCTGTGCAGCTAAAATAGAGCTGTAACTCACAATGAGGAAAGGTGCTTATGTTTCACTGTTTCTGTCTCTGCAGTCATTGGGGAAGGAAGCAGGAGGAAGGATTCTGTAATAACTGCTGGGTTTTAGTTAAATGCTTATTTTTATTTATTTATTTATATGCCATCTCCCCTCAAGACAGGAAACATTTGAAGGAAGAGAAAAACAGAATTTCTAATTTTTCCTTCATATGTGGTTCTCACTCTCAGTGACTGTGTGTGAGGGCAATATGGCACGTATAAAATACCACAGTGTCTTCAGTCCAAAGATTAACTTCCACAAAAATGGGATCTGTGAAGTTTCATAGCTTTAATTGTTTATTAAATTGAGGGTTTTCAAATAGGGAAAAAATATCCCCCACCCCCTCATTATTTTATTCATATACAATAGCTGTCTTTAAGAAGCACAATTTTGCCATTTCATCTGGGCTGGCTTTTAAAAATTCATGTAGACCAGGGGTGTCAAACTGCCAGCCCGCGGGTCGGTTTCATCATACCGGAGCCGCGCCCACCCCATTGCCGGCAATGGCAAAAAAGCTCCGATACGTTGCGTGACGTCACGTGACGTCGCAAGTTTGACATGTCTGATGTAGACTATTGCCTTTATTATAAATTAAGTTCTCTTCAAGAATGTGCCACCAATCCTTGCTGATAATTAGGACTGCCAGATACAAAGCACTCTTTTGAGGAGCCTTAAGAATTTAGTAATGAAAGTTTGTGAGTATGTATGTGCTTCAGTAACTAGGAGACAAGTAAAATGATATAGTAATTAAACAAGGGGTAGTGGGAAAGATGGGAAAACTGTAGCCAGAGCTGCAAATAAATTAAAGCTAGCTCTGCTTGATAATGGCTAAATTGTTACAATATTTTGGTAATTTCATATCTATTCAGCCCTCGAGCCTACAGCAAGCCTATTAGAGTTGGGGTGCTGGACGCACAGACAATAAAATGTAATCAGACAAATGGATCTATCTTTGCAAGCTTTCTTTTGGTGAGACAATGTTGTGAATCCAGAGATGATGTCAGACGATGGAGTGAATTAACTCAAAAAAATAGCATAATGGATTGAATATACTTGGATAACGTTCAGCATTTTAAAAAGAGATGTCCTAAAGTTTTAAAATTGAGCATTATTTTTAATCAAACTATTAGCCTCAGAGTTGAACCAAAAAGGTTGATCTCATTAACTATTCCCAGCAGTCTTCATAATACCCTCTATAGAAAATGAAGTTTTCTAATTTAACATATGATAGGAGTATTTTAAAGCCATAGCCTCAGTTTCTGTGCAAAAGCAGATAAGAATATTATAAGAATTATGCAACTGAAGGATGTGGGTATCTTTGTATTTACTGAAACTAAATTTCTAAAAAATTATATTAGGAATCCAAGATAGAAAAGCATGTAAGTAGAAGAGGGTGCTTGAGAATGAGGCCGTTTGTCAGAAGACTGAAGCTGAAGTGGAAGTGGAGCTTGCAATACAATAAATTACCAAGCAATGGTTGAAACACATACACACACAAATATAGAAACAAAGTTCTAGAATGGTTAAATCAAAGCCTTAATTTAAATTCCATCAAGATACTGTGGGGTGATTTGATGCAGGCACTGTATCCAAGAAACCCCTCAAGTATTGCCCAGTTGAAAAATACTGCGTGGAGAAATGGGGAGGGGGAATCCTCTCAGTAGATGTCAGAGAATATTAGTTACACCTGCTTGAGGTTATTTCTGCCAAAGGGAACAATAACCGGTACTAGAGCCAAAGATCTACTTACTGTTTTCATAGAAAGAAATGGCATATCTGTTCATTTTTTGTTAAAGAATTAATTGCAGGTCATTTTTTCAGTTTTTTAAATTACATCATCTTTATATATTTGAATGAAGATAAAATATTAGTACGTCCACATAGGTTAAAAGAAAAAGCTTTAAATGGGGTGTACTCTTTTTCACGTGACTGTATATACCTCCCCTTTAATTGATAAAATGATTTACATTAATACAGATGTTAGGTTTTTTTTTTTTCAAATGTGCACTTTATGAAACCTTAGCACCAACGTTTTATTTAGCAGATTAGATGAAGATTTTAGTCATTTTTTCCCTGTTTTTCTTGGCTGTCAATTTCTAGAAATAAGAAATGCCAAATATTAATCTTGTCAAAAGCCTGTTTGAAATTATGAAATTATGAAATAAATTTTACCATTACAGATGGTAAAACATGTTATCAAGAAGGAACTGGGCAAATTCTGACAAAGCTAAAAAACATTTAGCCTAATTTGCTAGACTTCTGGGAGGATGGATTCAAGAAATGCAAACATGCTGACTCAAAACACTGAAAGCTCTGCCTTTTGTTGTCTTACGTAATTCGGTAATTAAACGACTGGCTGTCACAAAATCCTGTCCACTATTCAGACCAATTTTTAAGAATGTTCAGTGTTTTGATTGTTGCTATTGTTATTCTTTCAGTTTTACCTTCTCCTATAATTAGCGAGCGTTGTTGTTGTTGTTGTTGTAAAGAATTGCTGAGCCCTCTAGATTACCTGTTTGCTAACCTCTCTGTACTGCTGGTTTAATGAACTTGTTCGCAATTTGGGAGGATTCTTGGAAATGCATCTCTTTTGCATGAATGGCAAGAGAAAGACTAATCCATTAAGAAAATTAAGAAAAAAAAATAGGATTTTATAACACGTAAGAATAATAAAAGCAATGCGTCTCTCCTCAACTTCCTGCCCCAGAGCTACGAATTCGGAGTGATGCAAACCTCGCCACGCCTCTCGTCCCGCCCGATCAACAAGAGTCAACCAGTCAACAGTTAATTATCCGAGGAGCTCGGCCCCTCGAGTGCGCAACTAAGTCAGAACTACTGTAAAGAAAGCCGTTGCTTAGTTTCATTGTCTTGGAACGCTCGCTGCCCAATCAGGAAGGAGAGGCGGGGCTTTCTGCTTCCACCGTCTCTTCCTCCGGGAATCTGGCCTAATCAAAGAACACAGTCCCGCGGCTTATTGCAGACTTAGCTCCACCTTCTGGATCTCATTCTCCAATCCGCTGGCGCGGAGGGGCGTCGTTTCCATCACGCCCCGCCTCCTCGATCCATGACTGCAACAGCCGCGGGACCTCAGGGGCGGTTGAGTTAGCCGCAGTGCCATCCTGGTGCTTCTCGTGCTCCGGTCGATCCTGGGAGCACCATGGAGCGGGGCACGGAGCAAGAAGCTGGGGCGTCAGATCCGATTCCCTCCAGCTCGGGATCGCGGTTGCCGGGAGGCTTCGGCTCTGCAGAAGCCTTGGCGGCACTAGGCGCGATCGGACGGCGCTTGCTGTGGCTGCTCCCGGTGTATCTGGCCGGTCGGGCGGGGCTCAGCGTGGGCTTCGTGGTCGCTGGCGTGGCCCTTTACATGGGCTGGCGGAGCCGGCGACTGACCAAGGAGCGATCGTTGCAGACTGCTGGAAAGGTCCTGGGCGATGAAGAGGTGACGGTGAAGAGCGCCATGGAACTGGGCAGAAGCCTGAGTCGGAACGAGCTGCCCGCCTGGGTAAGAGTGCCGCGCCCCTGCCAGAAATGTGTTAGTTGTAGGAATCCCCGTCTAGTAAATTGCTCCTTCCCCGGATGATCTTGCTTCTTGCATGGGACCTGTACCAAGCGCTAGGAACTGCACTTGAGTTCTGAGCAGAAAAGATGAAATTTTCCCATTTGCGGCAGCCTCTTAAGTTAGGAAGCGCTTCTTTAGCGTCCATGCATATATGTACTTATGTATGATTTCAGTTCTCTCTTCCCCATGAAAGAAGAATTTGGGCATTTTTTTTAGCCCAGCTAGGCTGATGTTCCAGTGCAGCTGAGGAAAGGAACCGATACAAGTTACTTGCCCTCAAGCTGGTTTCCTGCCTTGTGCCTATTCTAAAAGTGGCTGCAGCTGCAGCAAAACAAAACAAAACAAAAAACAAAACCACTGGCATCTGAAAGATAAACAACGATATTATAGGAATCTGTCTCGAAGAATGTTTAAGATGCCCACAAAGTCTTGGTTATTCTTGTGTATATGCTTTGACTCAATTATTGGTGACCAAAAAAGGGAAGGCAGGAAAGAAATCTGATTGTGTAAAATAATTTTGTGGCTTGGAGGCTCTGTAAGTAGATCCATCTTATTTTAATTATAAATAAGGGAACACACACTGGATTCTTTGAGGTCTCTTATTTAGGGTAAACCTAAATGGTTTCAGCCTTTATCTTTAGATCAAGCCCTGCATCTTCTTTAGTGAACTGATTTTCAGCATATACTGGGCCTCTATAACATTTGGGACTAGTATATATACTGAAAAAATGTGAGTGCACTGAGAACATGGAAGATTGGGGGGGGTGTGCTCATTCATAAAAAAACTGACATCAGTTGCAAATAACTAATTGGCCAAAATGTGACTTGCCAGCCCCTTCCTCCAGAACGCTCCCTGCCACTTTTGTCCTTTACCTGTATAGCAGAGCACATTTCCAAAGAGAACATTGGGCTACCGCTGTCAACTATATTTTGTAGGTAGGAAAAGATTTGGGGCCCCAGGATGTTGTTGGAAATAAATATGACGCTGAGAGCTGGTTCTACGTTTTAAATTTAAGGTAAAAAATCAGGAAGTTTGGTGGACACTAAGGGAGAGTTTTATGCAATGCTTTTTTTCTAAAAAAAAAAAAAAAGGTGCCGGAATTCACACACATCATACAACCCACCTTGCCTACCCTACAAGGTTCCATCCAAAAAAGGTGCCGGAACTCTGTTCTGGGCATTCTATGAGACAAAAAGCCCTGGTTTTATGGTACATTGTTGTCTCCAAGCAAACAGATTCACGGGTTCTGGGTTTCTGGGTTTGATTCTTGGGTTTCTGCCCCCTTCCAAACTTGACAAAGCAGTCACACCTCTTTATGTATGAATTTTTTTCACTTTGGTCAATACATAAATTTAATCAATAAAAATGTGGGCACAAAATGTCTTCTCCAAGCTATTTCTGCCTTCTCTTTTCCTTATCAGTCTCCAGTATGTGCTGCTGATGCAAATAGCCTTGGGCTAGTTCATATGCTATATGAAGATTCTGCTCAACTCTCTTTCAGTTTTATTGTAGGACTTAGAACAAAATAACATTAGTAAAAGGCTCTAGCCATATATGCATGCTTTTATTGTTATTTTCAGTAATAGGAATCCCTGTCTAGGTAGCAGTAACTCTGGTAGGAACTTCGATTTCTTTTTCTTTCTTTCAGCAAGTCTCTTTAGACCTGCCTTCTCCAAACCATTGAGTTCTATATGTGTTGGCCTTCAATTCCCAGAATTCTCAGTCAGAATAGAACAGGAATGTTGGGAACTGGAGTCATCAGCCTGGCATTTTCTTTGATTGCTGCTCTCTGTGGTAGAAGTTCTATCTGAGTGGAAAGAGAAGTAAACCTCATCCTACGAATTGTTTGGGAGATCCATGCAAGCTGCTTTGTAGAGCAGTTGCTGCATTTTTCTTGGGTTTGTATCTTTTAATGCCACTTTTTCTACCTTCTGTCTCCAAAACTCTCTCTTTTTTTTTTACTTCCCCAAGTCTCTAATCTTTGGAAGGCTGTTGAAGGCATTTGGAATTTTCAGGACATGTTGCTGTGGGCGCTCCCAGGAAAAGATGCCTTGTTGCAAAACAGCTGCCATGGTGTGCACATAGTCAGTCTCTAAAGAGCCATTTAGTGGCAAGTTCATTCACCCTCAAGCAGCCACTATTTCAGTCTTCCAACCCTGCTTACCTCTGTCTTTTGATGGGTGGAAGCAACAGACTCAGTTCCAAACAATACACTGGGCTACAGCCACCTACAGTTTGAATGTTTATATACTGTCTATGGAATGGTGGAATTAAGGATGATGTTATATGCTGATGCTTTACTTTACAGCATAGCAGCTTCCTGTTTAACATTTTATATCTCCCAAAAGGAGAGATAAATGTCTGTGAGTATAATGTTGCCTCTATCCTGTTCTAGTTCTAACCATCACGTTAGGTAGTTTCCAGATTTGCTATCTCTACCATTTCCTGTTGGCATCCTGTTTCTCTTGAGAGAATTCCATCTGATTTTTTTTTATGCACACTGCTTTCCTAAGATGTATCAGCATTTTGAAGTTGTCTTCTGGGTTTCTGATTGTTAACTTTTCTTAGCTCTTCCTCTGTATATATGCTACAGAGGATTTGAGCAAGTGCGAGCAACTAGGCCTGACAAGAGTATCTGAATAGGTTAAAACACAATACATGTAGTTTTTTTCAACAAAGCTTCCTTTTGATTTGGTGATATCCCATAATTAAACAAGATTTTTTTTACTTGTGGCTCTAAAATGCTGCACAAGGACAGATACTTCCTTCAGACATTAAAAGGAATTGTTAATTAATTTGTGTGCAGTCTCTGTTTTAGTAGGACTCCTTGTCTTAAGTGTTCATTGAACGGAACTGTGTGGAGATTTGAGTACTGGAACACTGTCTGCTAGATATGCAAAATACCCTATCAAACAGTAATGCTATTGTACTTTGCATTTGAGAACTTTTCTAGGATGAATTCATGGGTTATTACTTTCTTATACCACAGGTTTCTTACAATTGTTGCCTCTTGAGCAAATATCTAACAAGGGGAGACAATGATGGAATGCAGTAGCATATTTCTGCACTGAGTGTTGTGACATGTGAAATGTGAATTTGCCCTTTACACAGATATTCACAATATATCCGAATCTTGTGAGACGTAAGCCAAGAGTCAACAATTCTAAGGACAAAGATGTCAGTCCTGCCAATAAAAAACTGCCACTCAGCACATGAAATTAACTTTGATGAGATGTGGGAAAGGCAGGCAGAATAAGCCGCAGGCTTATACTGACTTGGACGTAAGAAAAAACTGCATTTTTATTCTGACAGAGGGTAATCTCCTGTTAAATGTATCTTGCCAGTTCAGCTTGCAATAAAAATCCTTATCTAGATTCTAGATCTATTCTCAATTTAAGCCTAGCCACGCAAAATTAGGAGTTGAGATGTAGAGTCAACTGTTGATTTGGGGAGCCTGATAAACACAAACCTGTGTTTATTTTGCAGAAACTATACTGCTGCAGGGAATAGAATAGAATAGAATAGAATAGAATAGAATAGAATAGAATCTGGAAGGGACCTTGGAGGTCCTCTAGTCCAACCCTCTGCTTGAGCAGGAGAACCTATACCATTTCAGACAATCCTTGGTAAACCTTTGGATACAGAGCATTTCACAAATGAGTCATAAATTGGCTGAAATGCATGCTAGCTTGTTTTAAATTGGGCCCTTTGTTGTAGAAATTGTAAAGAATCTTCCCATGCAGAGAATGGTTCTTCACATTAATCAATAAATTAATTCATTGGTAATTGTTGTAGTCATATGTTTAACAGTATAGCTGGGTTCACACATTGTGCCAAGCTGCAATGTGGTATTATGGTTTTTGATTAATTACCATGTTGTGTGAACCCAGTTATGTGGTTCATTTAATTAATCATGGCTAGTCAAACTCTAGTTTAATACCAGATCTGCAAATTATAGTCTGAAGATCTCCTGTTGAATTTATCTATTAGTCAAATATGTGATGCCTTCGTTCTTTTCTTTACTTCTTTACAACTAGCTCTTTCTTACACCTTCTGGTTCTCCTGTGTTAACAGCCTCCTTGCATTCCAACCATCCAATTCTGTATTCTGAAATAATTTCACATGAATATCTGCTTGCCAATTGATCTGGACAACATAGAGAGGGGGGGAAAAGGATTGGGTGGAGATGTTGCATGTTTAGATCTGGTGAATCCAGAGATGATGAGCCCTCCCCACTTCCTGTTACTGATCAGGATAATGTGAACCCATTGGAGGAAAAGGGATGAAGTCCCTTGCTATACATGTAAAAGGATCACCTTTGTGAGAGACATACATCCTGATTGTGCATGGCCATGAGCCCATCTAGCTCCCTGGCATGATGCCCCACTAAGCCTCTAATAGCTGAGACTTTACCTTCCCCATTGCTGGCCTCAGAGTGGTGAGACCTATCTGCCACCCCCCATTAAAGACCCCTCTAAGTGTTTTTCGTTTAGTTTACCCACACTTTGGCCTTTGAGAAAGGAATCCAAACTTTTGAAAATAGTTCAGTTGGGCAAGTTAAACAAAATGCTCAGAAGGCATTCTGCCCAGATTTGAGAATGTTGCCTGATTCTCAGCCATCCCCTTTTGTTGGTGGTGGGACAACCTGACCTCTTTGGCTGCAAGGAAGCAGCTACCAATAGGTTTGTTTTGCAAACTGAGCTATTTTGCCTTGGTCCCCGTGGAGATAAGAGGGAGCCTTATGTTCTCTTTCTCCTAACCGTACTAAGGCAAGAGATTAGAATCCTTCCATTTTTGCCAACAAAGATAGTCCTTCTCAAGGTATTTTTACCAGCTTGTCTTCTGTGAAAATCACTCCCTGTGTCTCAAGGAGAGATCGCTGAGTGTGGGTTTGTAACTTTGTAAAGGGATTAGGATTTGGCCACCTAATGAGAAGGAAAGGACTCACTGGAGAAGGGCCTAATGCTGGGAAAGATTGAGGGCAATAGAAGAAGGGGACGACAGAGAATGAGGTGGCCGGATGGAGTCACTGAAGCAGGAGGCGTGAGCTTAAATGGACTCCAGAAGATGGTAGAGGACAGGAAGACCTGGAGGAACGTTGTCCATGGAGTCACGATGGGTCGGACACGACTTCGCAATTAACAACAACAACAAAGGGATTAGGAAGGTATACTAGGGGGAAATTTGGGAAATGTGTGTCTAGAGCAGGGGAGGGATTTTATGTGTTATTTGCATGTATCTGAGAGAAGTTCTTCATAGACACACATGTGTTGCTAAGGATGCCCCAGAAGCCTGTTCTGGTACCTACAAAAGACTGCCTCCTCATTGTTTGGACCTTGCCTAAAAATTAGATGCTCTGTTTCTAAGGTCTGCACTCTAACTGCTGCAACAAAGAGGGAAATGAAATACCATCCCAGGAATGAATTGTGGCTGAGCAGCAGCAGAAGGGTCATCCTATAGGAATGCAAAGGACAACAGTAGTTGTGGGCTGTAAGGAAGGGCTGTATGTCCAAATCCTAAACCAATGAGTTCACAGCAACTTATGAGTATCCTTTGCCTTAGAATGCTAAAACAGTGTGTGTGTGTGGAGGGGAAGAGGGGGGTAACTCTTGTTCTTATTGGCAGAGGCAGAGGCTGTCTTGTGTTTAGATTTCCCATTTTGCCCTGTAGCCTAAATCTTGTATCATAAAAATCCAGAATTGGTACATGTGTACTTGGTGTGCCTTTGTTTAGTTTTGGTTTGTTACTCTCATGAAAAAAGGCAGATCCAAAGCTCTGATTTCTGGGTGCAAAGTTTTCACTAAAGTTTACAGTTAAACCCTCAGTTAATGACAGCAATGCGATTGTAAAGGGCAATGCTATACAGCTAGTCCTCAAGTTACGACCACAGTTGAGCCCAAAATGTATGTTGCTAAGTGAAACATTTGTTAAGTGAGTTTGCCCCATTTTACGATTTTTCTTGCCACGGTTGTTAAATGAATCATTGCATTTGTTAAGTTAGTAACATGGTTATTAAGTGAATCTGGGTTCCCTATCGACTGTGCTTGTCAGAAGTTTGCAAAAGCTGATCACATGGCCCCAGGACATTGCCACTGTCATAAATATGAACCAATTGCCAACTATCTGAATTTTGATCATGTGACCCCGGGGATGCGAAGTCGTAACTGTGAAAAACGGTCATAAGTCACTTTTTTCAGTGACGTTGTAACTTTGAACAGTCACTAAATGAACTGTTGTAACTTAAGGACTATCTGTATGTGACTGCACTGCTTAGTGATGGCAGGTCCAGCACTTCCAGTTGCTATTGTTATACAAATCCCATGCTGTTGTTAAGAGGACATCAAGGGGGGTGGGGTCACCATTTGTGATCTCCTGCCAGCTAGCTTCCCCATTGATTTTGTTTCTTGGAAGCCGGCAGTGAAGGTTGCAAATGGCGGTTCTGTGAGCCAAGGGACGCTGCAATGGCTGGAACTCTGAGGAGTGTTCACTTTCAGCAAGTACCACCTATGGCTGGCTCAGGAATTCTGGGAGTTGAAGTCCACGTGTCATAAAAGAGCCAAGGTTGCCTACCCCTGACCTATACTATCTTTTAACACCTCTTCGTAACTGTAAAGATTAAAAACTTATTTTTAAATGATCTTTAAGATGCTCAAGTGTTCAGTTGCAATACAGACAGTATCCTCCCTTTGTTTTTGCAAGCATTAAAGTATGAAATTGTGGAAATGAAGATTAGCTGTCGATTATGATAACCTCAGAGACTGAAAAAGATCGTGAGGGGATCTGCTGATAGAAGCCGTTAAAACCACAGTGCCTTGGTGAATATACTAAGTACAGCTTGCAGCACACCTCGAGAACAGAGTAAACTTGTGCCTACAGCTTTTCATAGAAAGAAATTCTCTATTCTGTATTCCAGATATCCCCTGTTTGAAGTGCCTTGATCATTTTTGCCTTTAAAATTTCTCTTGTGAATCTACCTGCCAACACATTTCAGCTGCATGAGGCCCTCTGTTTTTAGTTTCTTAGCTAAGAACAACAAACTCAGAAAGTGGTAAAGGCAAGAAAAATACAAATTAGCACATTCATATGAGACCCTAAAATATACTTAATTTGCTCTTTTATAATTAACAGAAAGGAAGCAAACCTAATGTAAGCGGCATAATAATTCAGAATCTTATTTTTTTAAATGAATCTATAAAACCTTTTGGACCTTAAGCTAGAGAAATACATGGCAAAGGGCATAAATGAAATACACAAATCAATCCTGTAAAAATGCTTTCAGAGAAAAGGAGCTTACTTTTTGTCTTTTAAAACAATGTATTCTCAATGTCACTTTTTGGAGAGTTGATTGTCTGTGTGTAATTTGGGATCAGGGGGTGGGGAAAGGACTGCACAGACACTCGGATGTGGAAAAAACCAAACCACTTCTTGCCATAAATGGAGAGTTTTTCTTTCCCTCGTCCCTCTGCCTGATGACATCAAGCAGCTGAGTTTGCACTCCAGATCCTGAACTGCTGTTCTTGGCTTGTTTCTTTGGGCAGAATGCCCTAGCTTGCAAACTGCAACATCTGGCATCTTCATATCACTTACACGAAAAGTATTGTTTTAATACCCAGATGTAAGTGATTTGATTGTGGTCGAACAGTCTTTAAGAGGATGGGAAACTGTCTTAAACTGAGTCAGACCATGGATCTATCCAACTCAATGTCATTTATTATGATTGGCTCTTCTGAATCTCCTTTACCTGCTTTGCATCATCTTCTTTAGCTAGAGATGCCAAGGACTGGATGTGGGATCTTTTGCATACAAAACTTGGTAACTTCTCAGAGAGCCTGGCAATTAGGCGGCATAAACATTTTAATAGTAAGAATGCAGTCTGGATAAGGGAGGCGGATAAGAGTAAAAAAGAAGCTGAAATGAAAGAAATGGTGTGAAGAAGAGGGCAAGGAAAATCAACAATTGGTCAGCACCAGGGGGAGATGAACTATATACCGTAGTTTTAATTGATCTGCATACACTCATCCTCAAGCAATTAACAACATATTGCAAGGAGATGAAATTGAGATTGATTAACATTGGCAAAAATTCACCTGATAATGAAAGATCCAACAAAAGGGGCAGCACCAGGCAACTAAGGCCTATTACCTGCTTTCCAGACTCTTTCAAATTGCTAATTGGTATGGTAGTTGATGCAGTCAAACTGCATCTAGTTGAAAACAAGCTCTTTCTGTCTGAGCAGAAACTGCCCAGACAGCTGAGGAACAAAATATTAGCTCTTAATTGACAAAATGACTTTGGAAAATTGCAAAAAAAGGAAGACGAACTTGAATGTAGCTTGGAATGATTACAAGAAAGCATTTGACTCCATACCACATGATTGGCTAATCAAGTGCCTAGAAATAACAGGCGCCAGTAGAAACATTAGAAGCTTTGTGCAAAGATCAATGGAAGACACAGTTGCTGATCAATGGTGATAGATTGGGAGAAGTTAATATCAAGAGAGAAGTCTTTCAAGGACTATTGCCACTATTGTTTGTCATTAATTCCTTTGCCAACAGTACTGAACAAGTCAGGCCATGGCTATCAAACATTAAAAACACCTGTCAGACTATCTTACCTCCTCTGCATGGACAATCTGAAGCTATATGGGAAAACACCATGTGAAATGGAATCACTGCTCAACACTATCGGTATATACATCCAAGTTATTGCAGTAGAGCTTGTACCGGACAAATGTGCCACCCTTACTATCAACAGGGGAAAAATATTGAAAATTGGAAGTATCAGGATGCCCTATGTAGAAATAACATCAAGAGTCTGGATAAAGAAAATCACTACAAATACCTGGGCATCCTTCAAGCTGACAACACTGAAGTCAAGAAGCTTAGAAGTGGATACATTATGAGAGTGAAGAAGATTTTAAAGTCCAAACTCCACTATCGTTGACAGAGCCTACTTACCAGAGAGCATAAACGAGTGTGGAATGTTAACAAGTACACCGATAGTTGAAGAAGAAGCAAGGGCATTGGAAGAATATCTGAAGGAAAATGAAGAAGATATACTGAAGGTAGTATGCCACGAAAGCTTATTGAATACTGGAGAGACCAAGCTGGCCTACAAGAAAGACCAATTGAAGAATGAAAAAGAGGCATGGCAAAGCAAAGTATTACATGGACAGTAGATTAAAAAAAGCAGGCAGGGCATATAACAACAAGACTTGGCAACAGCTAAGAGCAGGAAAATTGAAGAAACAGGGCTAATTCTTGCTGGCTAAGACCTGGCCTCAAGAACAAATGCAGGCAAAAGGAGAATTGAGAAGACAGCAACAAACAGCAAATGCTGCCTTTACAAAGAAGCTGAAGAAACAGTGACCACCTAATTAGCTGCCGCAAGAAGACCGCACAGACTGACTATAACGTCAAAACAAAGTAACAACAGTGGTGCATTGGAATACCTGTAAAAAATATTTGTCTGCAAGCAAGAATCGGTGGGAATCAACAAAATACACTAAGTAATATAAAATGAAGGTAAAGTGCTCTGGGATTTTAGAATTCAAACACCTGCCACATAACACCTCAGATTTAACAATTGTCAATAAGAAAGACAAAACAACTCAAGATAATGGACACTGCAGTATTTGGAGATAGCAGAAAAGAAAAGAAAGAACTGGAGAAAATGTGTAAATTTCAACTCCCAGAATTCTACAGCCAGGATGCTGGCTAGGAAATTCAGGGAGAGTTGAAGTCTACATCTCTGAAAGTTGCTGAGGTTGAGAAACACTGATCTAGACAGACAATGGTGATGCACTGTGCTAAGGGTTGTAATTCAGTTGTACCTACATTTGAGCTTTTAATAGCAGTTTTCTTAAAGACAAAAATTATTAGCATTTTCTTTACACTGATATAGTTTGTTGTATGAAGAGATGAGAAGAAAGACTATTGTTTTGGTCTGTAGCATTGATAGGTAGCCTCAAAGTAATATCCTTGAGCATATAGGTCTTCCTGGCCAATTAAAACACAATTTTGCATCTCTAAAACTACCATGAGCTTCCAATCCAATTTTAAAAAATAATTCTCTAATTGGGGAACTTGGGAAGTGTTCACTATTTCTCCAAGAAGCACTCAAATTAGAGCTCTATGCATCCTGAGCACAATGCCCAAGGAAATAGCCAGGGTTTGTTTTTTTTTACAGTTTTTTTGAAGGGCAACAGGGTTGCAACCACCCTTGCAGGAGTGGGGTGTGGAGACCAACCTTGGAGGATGGAGATGACACCATATCTCCTACTCTCAACTCTCTGAGCCAATCCAGGATACCATGGTCAAATATTGACAGCCGCTGAAACATCAAAGAGGATCAGGACAGATAGACTAACAGCATCAAGGTCTGCCAAAGGCAGTCAACAAGCACAGCTAAGGGAAGGTTGAAGCAGGATAAAAATCACCAAATCCAACTAATGCAGTGACCACTTTTTTCAGAGCGCGTGGAACTACTCCCTCTCCAGAAGATTGAATCATCAGTATTAAAGATCCTGTTCATTTCCTCAAGGCTAGCAGGCTGAAACTCCTCCCAGATAACACAAGATCATGGCTTAGTCAACTGCATGTGATCTGCAAAACTAGCATTCAGTTCAATGCAAAACCAAGCAACTTTATCCACCAAGTCTCAGGAGCACTCCTTATAGTGATCCTGTAAATTTTTTCCTGGATCCAAATGTCTATGTCAGTGATGGTGAACCTTTTAGAGACCGAGTGCCCAAAAACCGCCACCCACCCCTGCTCTGCCTCCCGTCCTGCCTGCTCCACCCCCACCCGCCCCCTGCCCACAGGGCCACGCACCACCTCCATGGCCTACTGCAGCATATCGCCCAGGCAGACCTGCAGTGCCATGGCAGCCACGCCCTCCTCCCACACCCCGCAGCATCATCTGCATGCTATGGGGCACGAGGGCGGAGTCTTGTCCCTGCTGCCCGGCTATGTCCTTGGCTGCGCTGCTCTGTGTGGGCTGCGCCCGGGGGGGGGCGACTTTCCTCCAGAGGGGCTGCTGGTGAGGAGGGGGCCACGGGGGGAGGCGGGGCTGGGGTGACGGCGTGCGTGCCCACAGAGAGAGCTCCGAGTGCCGCCTCTGGCACGCATGCCATAGGTTCACCACCACTGGTCTATGGAGATTCTCAGTCATCCAAGTCAGTTCCCCTGGATCTTTCCTTTCTAGGAGAGATCAAATTACCGTAAACAAAGCCTTTGGCTGATACTCAGAAAACAAAAGAGTAGAGAAATAGGCACTTCTATTGCTATGAATTATATCTGAAAGAAAAGATTTTAACCAGTATCCAGTTGGAGTTTCTCTTTTTCCTCCAGGTATCTCTTCTGCTACTTCATTTGCTGGAGATTCTCTGGAAACCAGCGGGCCCACCTAGCTGTGCTTGCAGAGAGAGATTGCACAGGCTAATCCGATCCAGATATTAGTTTATCTGCCTGTTTATGCCTAAATTATTCAATATATTGAATAATTATATATTAGTCTATATTAGTCAATAATCTGAAAGAATAACAGATTACCGTGTTTTGAAAAACTTTCTTGCTAGATACCTGGGGGCTACTTTTGTTACAGGAGTAACAAGGTGTGTAAATGCTGCCTAATATGAGTAGTAGTTTATTTCCTGATTGGTATCACAGGTATATGGACTTTGAAAAAGCAGAATAAAAGGAACATTGACAGCTTTGGTGTTGGAGAAGATACCTGAGAATGCTATAGGTAGCCAAGAAAACAAACAAATGGATCATTGAACAAATCAATCCAGAGTTCTCACTAAGGGTACAAAGTATTCGGCTCAAACAATCCTACTTCAGACCTAACCTGTTTCCCCGAAAGTAAGACTTACTCCAGAAGGCCTCTGCAGCTGAGAACTGAGTTATGGATTCAATCCATAGCTTGGTTCTCTGCTGCAGAGGCCTTTCCAGAAGCCCTGTGACTGCGAAATGCAGGCCGGAGCTCCATTCTCAGCTGCAGAATGAAGCTGCTCCTTCAGCCACAGAAGAAGTGGGCTGGCTGGGTGGGGCTGTTGGTGCTGCAAGGTGAGTGGAAAAGACAACCTCCCCCCAAAATAAAACCCGTTACCTCTTTTGGAGGCGCAAAAAACAAAAACCGGGTTTTATTTTTGGGGAAACACGGTAGCTCTTTGAAGAAGGCATTAATGAAGAAGGCTTTAATGAAAGATAGAAAGGAAGAGAAGAGGACAACCAGCACCCAGGTGGATGGATTCAATTTCAAGGGCTATGGTGCACTTTTGGAAGATCTAAAGGGCCAAGTTGAGAACAGATCCTCCTGGAGAAAATGTATGTAGTTGACCCTGATCCAATTGCACATAATCAGGGTTATAAACCTGCATTGTAAAATCTGAAAGGATATTAAAAGAGAGGCTGCTACGTTGGTTTCCTGTATCGTAGTCTTCATTGACAGGCCCAACAGCAGTGGAATTTGGAGAATTCCTCTCTCTGACTCATCACTCAGTACCCACTCTGTTTTCTTTTGTATGGGAACTGTTGTTGCTTTGTTCCGTCTGCAGCCACACAGCTTAAGATTGGTGGGTGTAACGTTTTGGGTCGGAGCCAAAAGAGAATTTCTCTAAATATAAACTAGTCTAACACCTTCCTGCTATGTTGACTGCTTTTGAGCTGAATGTTTTAGTTTGTGGTTGAATTTCCTTTAAAAGGGAAATCTGTCAAGTTAACTAAAAGAAACACACTTTTTGATTACGACTTCTTTATAAAATCAAAAGCTCCAGCCAGTGTAGTCAAATAATTGGAGGGCACTCAATTGGCAACTTCTTTTTTAGATTTTCTTTGTGCCCTGTGCTTTCCTCAGAAACACTTGAGTAGAAATCTTGCATTCATTTGATTGGCTAAACTGTCTCGCAGCCCTTGAAGGTTTAATTATTTCCTTAATAGTTCCACACATTATGTATCATATGTAGCAACCACCCGTCTCCTTCTCGGAATGACTCTGGGCAGTGTACAAACAACTACAAAAAACATAAAAGCTGTATATAAATTCTATAATAAAAGCAGTTAAATCAGGAATAAAGTAATTAAAAGTAAAATGGTAGGGGAGGAGCTTCAGGGTGCTAACCATCTCCATGGCTAGCTGCTCTTCTGTGAGCCCTAAGCAAGGTAGCAGAGCCAGGTCTTCAAGCAGCTATGAAAGGCTAGGAGAGTCGGGGGCCTGTTTTGCCATTTGGGGAGAATGTTCCATATAGGTTGGGGACAATGGCAGAGAAAGCTCTCTTCCTGGACCCTGCCAATCAGAATTCTTTAACTGATAGGGTCTACAACATACTTTCCCTGCCTGAGTAAGTGGGATGTAATGTAAAGTAATGGGGCAAAAACAACTCCACAGGTAGTCTGGCATGTAGGACTTTAAAGGTCATAACCAACACGTTGAATTGGACCCGGAAGCAAACTGGCATTCAATGCATTTCGCGCAGCAGAGGTGTTACGTGTGCCATTCTTGGGGCACCCAAGGTTGCTCGCGCAATCTGCACCAAGTGAAACTTCCAGATACTTTTCAAGAGTAGACTCACGTAGAGTACATTGCAGTAGTCCAGATGGAAGATGACCAAGGCGTGAGTGACCTTATGGAAGGAATTAAAGGTGGGCTATATCCACAATGTCCTTTTGTATTCAAATTAAATAAACGTGATTATAATCCAGACGACTGATAACAGCTTCAGAATTTAGGCCAACCAATTGCCAATTGTAGCATCTACTGAAGCATTCCTACCATTTTTTTCCTATCAGTGTTTTCCTTTAAAAGAGAATATTTGCATTGGATATCATTACTTGGGCTAAGGAAGGTTCTTGGGAAGTATGTTTGGTTTTAGCTTAGTGCGATGCATAAATCCATTGTGATTGCAAAACCACTGTTGATAACTTATGACATATTCAGCAAAATAAAATATGGTTACATAGAGTGAGGTAGAAACCCAGCTTATGTGTCCATTGGTCAACTTAAGATTTAGCCTGAGTATTCTTTTTCTGAATATGCCGGTGTCTTATTTTTATTTATGTAATACTGCATATTTTTATACTGCCACATTCCCAAAGGACTCATTTTGATCAGGATCTACGCAGGCAGAAGCAGAAAAAGAAAATTGATTCCTCCCACTTAAACTGCGTCTCTTTGCTGATTATTGCTGTCTCACATTCCCACCTGGCCTTGGGCCTCAAGAAGAAAGACTGTCGTGTTGCCTTATGTGCACATTAAAATAATGTACCAAAGATTTGGGTTTCAGTTTGAAAGCATATAAAGGGGGGGGGGAGAGGGAAGGATGGGAAGGATGAAAATGAGGACTGTCTACTGAGGACTGAAAAGGGCCGCTTGATCACCCTATTAGGCGGCCTTTCTCATTCCTCAGTGTTTTTCTTAAACCATGTCCCTGTGGTTTATTTAGCAGAATAATATACAGTCAAATTTTCATCAGTAATACAAGTACGTGATAGTGTTGCATCCTTTATCCTTGACCTTAACATTACCATATTCATAATCTGGTCATTATAACTCAAAAAGATTATTTTGTTCAATAGATTTAATAGCAGGTTATAAATTCAGAATTTTGGCCTGAACCCAGAGAAAGGATATGCCTTATTAGTGTAATTTTAATTTCCATTATTTACTGCTAGCTGGCTTTTGGAATTGGTTTTCCTGTAAAAGTACCGGTAATCACTAAAGTAGATTTCAGAGAAAAAGAACAAAACGGCGCAGCAAATTGAAATAAATTAAATTCTCCAATCTAGTGACCTCAAGAGCTGGGGCATCTGGTTAGCAAAACACAGGTGGAAGACACCAAATAAGAGGAGATATCCCAAGGCAGCAGTACTTTTTCTTTATTGAAAAAAAATATTAAAATAGGAGACATTTCTGTTATGCAATAGAAATTGGTTGAGGTTTTAAAATTTAAAAGGGCAATGACAAATGACAAATCAAGAGAGTTACCTGGATATATTTTTCCTATTAGATTTACCAATAGGTAAATTTACCAGAGAGGCTTGTTAAAACCTTGAAGAATTCTATGCGACGGGACAAAGAAAACATAAAGGGAAATTAAATCTTACAACAATATATGAATGAATTAAAGATTAACACAGTAGAGAAGTAAGGAATGAATTGCATGTCTTTGATTTTACTACATCAGCAGGCCCATTTGTGTCCTCTGTCTGGTGCTTAATGGACCCAGGTTGTTTTGCAAGTAAAGTAGCACAGAACAGCTACTAGAACCAATTAAACACCCGCTTCTAGTAAATCTCTGGTATTCTTATTAATCAACAGATATATTAGAGGCAAAAAATATTTTGCGACTCTGACTTCTTGCTTTTATTGTGGGCCAGTGCATCTTAAAACAAAGCTTTTAGTCACTTATTCAATCAAGATAGGCTGTTAATTTGGAAGTTAAGATTTGAAGCTTGTTATCCTAAATCCTAGCCAGATATGTTAATGTCTAAAGCTACCCATACATTCACTCATTTTCTTAATTTAGTATTAATTCCAGCACAAGTTTCTTAGCAGATTTGGAAGCAGCCATGCTTGGTTTTTGGCTCTGTATCCACATAAGATTTGACTATGGGACATAAGTAAAAACACAATCCAGCCTTTATAACTCATCTTCATTGCCTGCAATAAGCACTGAAAATCCAAATATTTACATCTGATTATGTTAATCTCCTGTCAGATACATTAATTATTTTGGGTTGCATTCAGCAGCGCTGTTTGGTTCTTGAAAGGGCTTCTGATCCCATGCAGATCTCCATTAATAAAAAAGGAAAGACAACTTATTTATCAAATTTATTAGCTTACTGTTTTTATTTCTCCCTTCTTCAGCGCTCAGGCATGTTCTAAATTTGCCGTAGAAGATTACCACCTCCCTGAAAACAGCATTGAAGAAATATAGGAAGCCAGAGGGGGGGATTAATGAAAATATATCCATTGGTTTTAATGCAATACTAGTGTTTGCAATGATTTTGGAAGAGAAGAGGGAAAAAGAGCTTATGCATTGAATCTGTTACTGGGATGAGATGGAACAATTCATTGTAAACCCTTTTTTTAAAACTACCTACTTGTTAGTCATAGTCATTCTATGGCCATATAGTCAATGATTAGAGAACCATTCAAGTACAGTTAAATCATTTTTTAAAAAACAAAACTAATAGTTTTTCTTTCTATTAGGATTTTTACCAGTGCTTTTTTTCTAAAAAAAAAAAAAAAAAGGTGCAGGAACTCACACATGTTATACAACCCGCCTTGCCTACCCTACAAGGTTCCATCCAAAAAAGGTCCCGGAACTCCGTTCTGGGCGTTCTATGAGAAAAAAAAGCCCTGATTTTTACCATCTTAGACTTACTGAAAACAAGACCCCCAAATTAGCACTAGTTGAACCCTCAGTGCAATCTTTTGGTATACCTTCTGCTGGGTTTGGCTTATGTGGTAATACTGGAACTTCTTTGTCCATGGAAATTGTGAGATTATGGAAGACTTGTTGGCGTACTCAGTGTCACGTTTGGTCATGATCAAATTTGCCTGTAAAATAACTTGCTCCCAAATTTCTGCTAGGCTCACACGTCTTGTGGGTTGCATTTTGGCTGTGTTTTCATGAAACTCTTAACCACAAGACTGGATTAGTGTAGCGTGTCTGCCTTCTCTTTTGATGGCATAGTTATGCAACCTTTTCCATGTTTTGTTTACCATTCAGCATGTCATTCCAAATGCAGATGTTACCTCAGTTCAAACAAGTCACAACCAAACAATAGCTACTTTCTGTGCTGTCATCCTGGCATGGTTTAAAATAGTACTTTTGGCTCCATGCACTGTCTTATCCTTCATTTTATCTTTGTGGCTGTTGAGGGACAGTTAATTTCCTTTCTCAGAAGCTAATGACTCTTCTCCCTTTCTTTTTCTCTCTGGGTGCTTGTAGCCTCAGCCTCTTGTTTAATTAGATCACATGGTATGTTAATGCACCGAGTTAATGCACCAGTTCTCCAAAATGACTGAGCTCCCCCACCTCTGCTGCTCATTTTATTTTGCTGGTCTCTGTGGAAACCAATTTCTACTTGAACAACTCTGACGCACCTCTAGGATAAGGAGAGGCCACCTGCAGTGCGAATAGGCCTTAGGACTCTCTGATCATGACTGCTGGGAACCTGGGACACAGTTTCTTGCAATTTTGAGCTGTTCAGGAGCTCAGTGGTGTACATCTCCTATTTTTCCTCATTCAACAACCCTGAGAGGGAAGTAGGGTTGGAAGAATGTAACAGCCCCCCCCACCCCAAAACTCCCTTTTATAGTCTTGTAATCCCTTAATTTAGAGGTAGAGTCAGGGCAACTGATGGAGCAGAGCATTTACTGGCCTGATGCCCTTCCTGACACCACTCAGAGATCGCAGCAGATATTCTTTCTTGTCTTTTTCTAGGAGAGAAACATCTGCCGCTACCTAGGATTGAACTCTTCACCACTAGGCCATCACGCCGCTCAAAGTTAGCCAATAAACTTTTGTGGCTGAGGTGGGACTAGTACCTATCACAACCTCACCGCACTGGCTCTCACATTACAGCCCTTGAAAACATTAAGCGTGGCCCTTAATGACAAAAAGGTTGCCAACAACTGCAGTATGGTACTATGGTTGAAGATTGGATGGATGGAGGGCAAGTCTCAGCTCTCCCACTTAGGGAAAATATGAAGACGATTTTAGGACCACTCGCTATTTTTATTTACTTTGTTTATAAAGACAATTAGGGAGAGGAAAAGGGGGGAAAATATAACATAGGGATTTTGGCGCCCGTGTATCTCAGTTCTGGCTATGCATTATTGCAATACACTTGACCTCTAATAAAAATATACTTTTCTCAGTAGATGGAGCCAAGTATTGCTTTCTATTTAGAGGTTTAAATTTGTGGTAAGTCTGACACCACTCCTAAAATAACAGAAGTTGCAGTTGAGATGCACATAGCAGGAAATGCCAAAAGTGTCCAATGGAGGAACGAGGAGAGCAGGGAATCAGTGGTCCTGCGGATCATTTTGGTCTAAAGCTGTGCCTCTCTTAGCCTGGTCTTCTTCACAAGTTTGTTGTGAAGATAAAAGGAAGTGTGGGGGATAAAGAGCATTATTTTCAATTCTTAGAAGAATGATAAAAAGATATTTAAATCTCATACAATCGCTAAGAAAGAGAATGTGAGTATGTGCGCGCACTCATGCATGCAAAGAAATTGGAATAGGAAGCTGTCAGACAAAAAGGTTCTATTGTAATTATTATTGTTTTTTAAAAAACAGAATACACAAACTTATGAACAAGGCTTACATTAGGAATTGGCATCCTTAAGCATCATAAAGGACTTAAAACTTTGGAAGGAGTTTATTGCTGACAATGTGCCAGAGTCACTTCACTCTTCCCCTTGATTGTTCTCAGTTTAAAATGGCATCTAGGAATGTGAGTAGTGCCAAAAGAAGGAAAATAAATAGTCCTGCTTGGGTAGCTGTCTTCCCTGATCCTTTCTGAAAGAAAAGCAAACAGACTGAGAATATAGGCCAGGGGTCTTTTATGACTTGTGGACTTCAACTCCCAGAATTCCTCAGCCAGGCATATTGGCTGAGGAATTCTGGGAGCTGAAGTCCACAAGTCATAAAAGGGCCAAGTTTGAAGACCCCTGATATAGACCCACTGTTTCATTTTGCCCTTCATTTGGCCTCTCTCTGATCTGAGTTTTATATTAAATTCTGGCATATAAATTTAATTGATGAATAGAGTTATCCTATGGCATAGCTTAGGAGGGTGGATGGTCCCTCAATTTTTTTTACTTTAGAAAAAAATATAATTCACATCTTAAAAATTGAAATAAAATAAATTATTCAAATAAAATAGAAGTTGGATTCAGCTCAATGGGCAGTGTAGAATAAATACATTGTCAAATGAAATGGTCTATCTACAACTGGAGCTAGGAAGAATCCAGAGAAATGACTATAGTCTCTTTTCAGGAAGTTTCACTTTGAAAATGACAAAACTATTAAACTGCAGAATCTTACTAAGAGAATTCATGTGTGCAGATGCCTCATTATCAGCTTGATGAATCAATCTACTTCTGTGGTGCTCCTGCTTCCTCTTGATTTCCATCAGTGGGTTTGTTGATGTGATTGCAAATTGTCACCAGGTCATGCTTACTGGCAACAAGATTCTTTTTCATGCAATAGAAGAGTTTTCTTCCTATGTAAAATAAGGACTTCAGGTAGCCAGCATTGCAGTCCATCATTCTCTGTTAAGGAAAATCAGCTTTGGGCTTCTACATAAAGGGCTGATCTTGAAGCTGAGGTCAAATGCCAGGTAGAAAAAAAAAGGGACGCCCATTTCTCTTTGACCTCAGGAAAAGACCATGAGATATGAGACTTACTTTTGAGGTAACACCTACTGCAATCATAAAGAAATCTAAATCTGGGTGGAACTGTGTTGCTTTTTAGCTCAGAGGGGGGAAATCTGTAGATCTCAACGTAAGGCTCAGATGCAGCCCTGGGGTGGGGTGGGAACTGGGAGTTGTGGTTCAGTAAATTTGAAAAGCTACAAGCTCCCCTCCTTTGCAATCAATTAATCAATGAACAAAATCCATATCCCACCTTCATGGAATCCAAGTAGCTTACAGCTAGCACAATAAAACACCCATAATAGAATAACAACCAAACAATTCAAATGCCAATATAAAAACAAGATAAGAATTTAACTCTCATAAAAACTCACCAGCTAGTACATTCATAATCTGGAGAAAACAATAATATGTATTCCCTGAGGATTCTGCAAAAAAGCAGTGTTTTAGTTGTCCTTCTGAGAGTCATCCCAATGTCAGCAGACAGAATATTCCAGAGGGTAGAATTGATTTCTGCACCACCACCACCCCCGTGTTTTCTCTCTACTAGTTTGAATGGGATGAGCTGATTGTCTATGGAATTGAATATCTCCAGTGCCCACAGAACCAAAACCATATAGGGTTTTATGTGTGATAATCAGTACTTTGATTTGTACCTAGAAACAAAACTTAGCCAATGCAGCTTCCATAATAAAGGTTACGTAACACAGCTATATGGTAATAGTTCTTATTTTTTAGCAAGTGGGCAGATCTTTTTGGCACCTGCTGTAGTTTCCAAATTATCTTCAAGGGCAGATTCACCTAGACTAGAGAAATAACCACAGTTACACAACAAATTACGATCTGTTTATCCACAGAACTGTGAATTCCAGCCAGGGGTCATAAACCTGCTAGTATTTGCATGCACTGAATTGTCCTACATTGAATTAGAAGCAGATCAAAAACTTCCAATATTTTCAGGGGCTGGAAATGAGCATTCAAGTCACTGAATTCTAATCTAGAAAACCTATTTGCAGCGTTTTAGACTCAGGGTTAATTAACGTCCATGGAAGTTTTAACTTGTATGCCTCTACGCCTCAAAACAAAAACTTCAAACTCCAAAGAAAACTCAATCCTGAGGACAATAACTATAATTAAAGTCCAGGATTACATGTATGGGATCTGGGAAAAGAGAATAAGGAAAATTATTTATTCTAAGATTGATTTCTAGGACCATCCCCCATTTGCTACAGTATGATGAAAAAGCTCACAAATCATATAGAAGTTTCAGTTCAGACTATTATAGAAGCATGAGTGATGCATGGTGTCTTATTTTATCCTTTGGCTTCTAAATTAAAGCATTCTCTGATAAACAGATAACCTTGCCTTTATTGGTGCTGGAGATGAAGAGCAGGGCAATCTCCTGGAGAGTCCATATGGGCATTGCTTTTACCTAATAGTTGATAACAATAGCCTGCTTATAATCTGAGACCTAACATTACTATTTAAAATACTAAATTGAAATTCTGCAAAATCCTCCTGCGTTATTTTTGAAATGACTGCAGCTTGTGCAAAAATAGTTATTTATGTGGAGTTTACACAGGAAAGTTCCTTGATGAATTAATATTTAAGGCTTTTAGCAAAGGACATTGCAGCAGCATCCAAGGCTACTTGTTTAATTATTTTTCCAGTCCTTTTGATCTTAGGTGATTTATCTCCCTTCCCCACTTGATATTCACGAAGCTTCTGAAAATAAATGTTCTGCAGTTTTCAAGGAGAGCACCTGATCCTCTTTTTTTCCTCATGCGATCTCATTCAAATGCTTCTTTCATAAACAGTCGTGATATCAATATTTGGTGTCCTCTCCTCTTAGGGATTTTGAATCTTTTCAGCTATGTTGGCAAGTGAGATATGCATGCTATGTTGCAAATCTGATACAATTTAAAATTACAGCAGCAAGTGATCTCCTTTTCATTTTCCTAATTTCCAGCCCAGTAGAAAATAAGTCTTTATGGCAGTGGTGGCAAACCTGTGGCCTCTCTGTGAGCACGTGTGCCGTCACCCGAGTCCCGCCTCCCCCTGCAGCCCCCTTCTCACCAACAGCCCCCCGGAGGAGAGTCACCCCTGGGTCTGGCCCACGCGGAGCAGCGCAGCCAAGGACATGGCAGCCAGACAGTGGGAACAAGACTCCGCCCTTGCGCCCTGTCATGCGCAGATGCTGCTGCAGGGCATGGGCGGAGGGCGTGGCCGCCATGGTGCTGCTGGGCTGCCTGGGTGATCTGCGGCAGGCTGTGGAGGCGGTGGGTGGCCCTGTGGGCAGGCGGGGCAAGGCAGGAGCAGGCAGGGGGTGGGGCGGGTGCGAGTTTTGGGCACTCGGTCTCTAAAAGGTTCGCCATCACTGCTTTATGGTAATGAAAGGTGAGAATGTGTGCTAAGCTGGATACAAAACACTGGCTGAATCAAACATCCAGAAAGTACACTTTTTTAAAAAAAAATGGTAAAGATCTAAATAGTGCAGCTATCTGAGAGAACTGTGGTTATATCAAATGCTTGTGACTATTCACGAGCTGTTTTGCAATGATGTAAACAATTTTTTTTTGCCCTTGAAGCTTTCCACCCCTCCTAATTTTTTGCCCTTGCAACAAAAGAAGCAAACAACTGCTGAGAAAGGACCTTTTGAAGTTCCTCTCGAATCTAGGCCAAATTTTTGCACTTTTCTTTTATTGAGCTGTTACTGTTATTGTTAAAAGGCCAGAAAGAAACGATTATAGACACATGGATGGTATCTTAAAAAACTGTCTCCCTTTGGCATTCAGGGCTGGGCGCAAACCCAGCCTGTTGGCTGCCATCTTATGCTTGGCATCCTTGCTTGCACTGTGGCCACCTGAAGCCTCAGCAGAACATAGAGCCTTTTTTTTGAGAATCCCTCTTGAGTACTTTTGTCCTGGCTCTCCTTTCATGTTGTGAGGGTGGTGTGCGGGGATGGGGTTTTTATATTGTAATTTTTAATGTTGTAAACCACACGAAGCCCCCTATGTGTGAGTTGGGCAGCCATAAAAATGGTTTAATAAATAACATTATAGAGAGTAAGCTAATTTTCAGACACTTTTATGCTTCTAGGAACAGTTTGTCTGGAAATGGCCATATTTGGAAAAATGTTTTCTTCATGATGGAAAAATGCAGTTATTTCAGAAGGCAAAAAGGACTATTTCTTTGGACAGTACTATTGTTTTTTCTGGATCAGACCACAGGCTGATGATGGCACACGAGCAAGAAAGAACCAGTGGCCTACTTCATATAACACATCATGCCATCGTGTCATTTACTTAGCATTTGTTTATTATATTATGAACTCAGACATTGCGGTTTGTAAATCTAACTATTATGAATGGCCAGCTTGCATTCACAATACTGGAGCCTTTTTGCTGGTCTTTCTTAGCAGGCAAGTTGAGGTGTTTGCAAACTGAGTTGATATCTTCAGAGGAAGACATGCTCTTTTTATCTCATGTGTAGCAGTTGATCTCCGTAACAGTTCTCTCTCCTTGTAGATGAGATGTCTTCTTTAACACTAAAGCAGGGGTGGGGGACAATGGCCCTTTTATGACTTGTGGACTTCAACTCCCAGAATTTCTGAGCTAGCCATGCTGGCTCAGGAATTCTGGGAGTTGAAGTCCACAAGTCCTAAAGGGGCCATCATTCCCCATCTCTGCACTAAAGGGTTAAGCTCCAGAGACATGGCGCAAAAGACACTATTCTACATAAACTGAGAAAAGAAGAGAAGAATCATATCTCCGGCAGTTCTGCAGAATGGTTGTAGTTACCCCAGAAGTGAGGGAAAATCTAGGGTCAAAGAAGCAGACCACTTTGTTCCAGCATTCAAATTATCTTTAAATAATAAATAATTGTTACAGTTAAACTTTGCTTTGAGTTTTAGCTTCTTTTATCAGTGTGTGCTAGTTAAGTCTTACTATCTTTTGCTGTTTTTTACCCGAGAACATTCTGTATAATTTCAGACTGTTTTCCTCAAGGTTTATCTTGTAGTCCTGGTGTGGGCAATTTGTTTTCAAGGGGAATTGGAAAATGATGAATCCAAGACCTTTGGAAAGTATGAGCAATAACTTCTTATATAGTGATTTAAAAAAAAATGCAGGGCCCTGACTTTTTTTCCTCTTAAAAAATAAGAGGAGTTTTAATACTCCACAGTCAAAAAGCCACTTAAGGGTCATTATGAGTGATATTTAAAGTGAGGAGATTAACACAATGACTCATAAATTCGTAATTTCTGTTAAGTTTCTAACTGGTATTGCTTTTGAAATCCCTTTGACACCGTACTAAGCAAAAATTCTTCTGAATTCTACCTTATTATTTATCTTTTGTGATCTTAATGCTGTAAACCGCCCAGAATCATTTTGAAGCAAGATGGATGGCAAATATATTTAATAATAAATAAATAAAATTATTCACAAGAAATTTCTAATAACTGCTCTTCTATTGCTTTGGCTTAGCTTTGTCCACTGGCAACAGTAACGGTATTAATCACGAGTTACGAAGGCGGAAACATTTCTTTTATCTCAAAACCAGAAGGCTGTCATAAGATAGAATTGAAAGCTGGTTTTAGAGAAAACTGGTTTTACAGAAAGCTGGTTTTACAGATATAATATTCCATCCTTGTCTCCTGTTAATTTCAGTTTTGCTTAAACCAGTGCTCTCCAGAAGTATTGGAACTAGCAAGGGCTTTCATATTGCCAGGGAATTCTGGGAGTTGTAGTCTTGACCTATTTGGAGAGCACTAGTTGTGATCAGCAGGCCAATGCTTGCTAGAGGTTTATGTTTTCTCCCTCTGGCAAGAGATGCTGGCTATCCTTAGAAGGCTACGTTGGCTTTAGACTTCTTGCCAGCATTCTCTGAGCAAAACGTGAACTTTAAAAAAAAAAAATCAGTCTAATGGAAAATTAGTTCCAAGCTATTGGGCCGGAATAAAATGTAAATATTGACCGTATATCAGCCATATGGCAGCTGAATCTTGGAGGCAGGAGCCCTCACCCACAAGACCGCACTGTGTTGCATCAGCAGCATAGGGCACGAGTAAGGACTAATTTCAAAGAATCTACAAAGTCAGTGAATAGGCAACCCAGCCCAACTGTGGATTTGCTTTATAATTATTCTCCCATTTTCTTGAACTCTTGGCTAATTATGTGGGACCCATGAGGAGAAGATTTGCCGTGTTGTGGGAAGACAGTAGGCAGACTTTAGATTTTCCAGGACTCACTATTACTACTACTGTTATTTTTATTAATTCTAATTTAGAATTCTAAAATTCTAATCAATTTTAATTAATTCTAATCATCCACAATCTATCATATGGCCCCTAATTCCAGTAATGCAACAATACGGGATTCATTTTCAACTGAATATGATTTATATGTAAGTCGAGGACTACCTGTATTAAATCAAGAGACAGATGAAAACCATCCATTTTGTGCAAAAAAGAGTGGCTTCCATTCACATAACTTCATAGCATATATGAGTGGAAGAAAAAGCCTTAAAATTGGGAAGAATTGTTTCTTAACGCTTTCATAAGCTTTTCTGCAGTCATTCGTGTTGTAGAATGCCTGTTTGTGTCAGACATTGTAATATTTCAATGCAAAAATTTATTTCATAGTTTTTCCCAAAGCTGCTTTTCAGAGTGAGATGGGCGGCATATAAATTTAACAAATAAATAAATAAAAACAGGATCCATTTCCTACAAGAAGCTTAATCTTTGTAATTAATTCCAAATCTTTGTAATTTAATCTTTGTAATTAATTCCAAAGTCTGATTGTAAAAATTTCAATATTCCAATATTTTACCTGGGCCTTTAATCCTTTTATAACTTTCTAAGATCAAACTCTTATTTAGTTTTTTTCTGTTTATTTCAGATGCTTTAAATTCTAAAGTTTATGATTACTTTCTTCTTTTGTACTGGATTGGAGAAGCTTCAGAATCACATATCATTTAAAAGTTGTCATTCTGAAGGTCTCTAATAGATTAGACGTAGTTAATGAGCAATTTCCAAAAGTGATTAGAAAGTGAGGTTTATGAACTTAGTGTCCTTTAGAACAGGGGTCCCCAACCCCCGGGTCGTGGCCCACTACCAGGTCTCGAGCCATTCGGAACCAGGCCATGGAAGTGGTGGGCGAGTATATGCTTATGCGCTCCGTTTGCGCATGCCCACCACTCATGCAAATGGAGTGCGCAAATGCATGCGCTTGCCTACCACTTGTGCGGAACCATCCCCGCTCCCCCCCGCCAGTTCACAAAGTGGGAAAGATTGGGGAACTCTACTTTAGAAGTCTCTACTGCAGTTGTGAACAAGATGGCTAATCCCACCATCTCCCGGTGCTCAAACTTGTGGGAAACCGCTGCCTATGGTCTCCTTGCAAGGAGCAGTTGTCCATTTATGTTTGAGATATCACCTATCATCTCTTTATCCACAGACCTTCCAAAGAATCTGGTCTGCTGAATAATTTATTTCTGTTTACCCCAAGATATATTTATTTCAGCTATATTTTTAAAGCAGGACAGTCGTTTATGGCTATGAGGAGGTTCCTGCTCCAATCAGATGAGGCATCCTGAATCTGTTGGTTGCCATGATACTTCAACCATATTAAGTCAGCTGTAGCAAACCAGGTGCAGGAGAGGAATGCTGACACATAAGTGAGTGGGAGCAGATGATGGACATCTGCATAAAAGCAACTCTCTTGCCCCAGGGAACTTAGACCTTGCCAGTGCCATTTCCTACAGCCAAGGTCTCTGCTGATATCAGCTGGTCATGTTTCTTTTCCTTGAGGCACTCTTAATTAAACATTTCAAAAATAAACACAAAGTCATTTCCTCTGAACAAATATATATTAGGATTCTGCATTTTCTTGGCTTGTGTAGTTCTGTAAAACTATTTGCATGGACCTTAATGATATATAATGCAAATCTGAGCAAACAAACGATGCCAAGGTTTGCTTGTCATTTATTTCATAAATAAACTAACTTAATATATGAAGTGCCAGTGTGTGCGAACAAGTCGTTTATGCAGCACAATATCACTCTAGGAAATTACAAAGAACCCGAGAACAAAACAATGGATAAAAATAGGACTGATGAGCAAATAGCATGGAAGAAGTTATGCCTCTTTAACAACATCAGTGTTCATCTTAAATTTGCCAACAGATCACAGGATAACCTTCCAGGCTTCTGAAGAATGTTCTAAGTAGATGAGTAGACATGGAACTTTTTGCGTTAGATACCGGTAGTAAAAAAAGATAAAGGTTTCCCTGTCCAGTCGAGTCTGACTGTAGGGCATGGTGCTTATCTCCGGTTTTTGACCCAGAGAGGCAGCGTTGTCTAAAGACATTTTCCGTGGTCATGTGGCCAGCATGTTTATATGCCAAAGGGCATGGAACCCTGTTAGCTTCCCACCAAAGTGGTACCTATTTATCTACTTGCATTTGCATGCTCTCGAATTGCTAGGTGAGCAGAAGCTGGAGCAAAGAATGGAATTTCACCCCATTGCCCAGCGCTCGAGTCTCAAACCTGGGCTGTCAGCAGCTGACAAGCTCAGCATCTTTAACCCCATAGCCATTGTGTCCCCTCCACATTAAATAGTAGTCTTGCCCAAGCTAAGCAATGATTTCCACAAGTAAGAATATCATATTGTCAAGCATGGAGATGGTAGTGCCATGATTAGGGAATATTTTGTGTCGGGAGAGTCTTTTGATTGCCAGCTGAACTGAAACTCAGATAGGTCATTCAACAAGATATATAATTCTAGGAAGTCTAGAAATGAATGGGAGAGGGAATCCAAATTTGATTAGGGATTGCAAAGTCAAGTCTGTATTTAAGTCCCATAGAAGTGTTGTGTCAGAACCAGAAACAAGCAATTCATGCCAGATACACCCAAATATTACTAAATTGTAACTTGTAGCAGTTCTCCATGGAGGAATGGATCAGAAATCCTACAAAATAAGAGAATGATCACTAATAAGTGATGTCACCAGTTACTGAATCTAAGAGGGTGATTATTTCTTTACACTGACACATGACATATGTTAAATTATTTTGTTCATGAAAATAGATGAAGCCAGCCTCAAATATCGGTATTGTTTATTAACCCAAGCTGCTTTTTTCTATCAGTAGGAGCCACATAATCATATTATCAATCAGAAAGAAGAGAATTCAGAAAGACAGATTTTGAATACTTTTCCACAAAATTACATATCTACATTGCTCCTTGCTGATTGAATAAGATAGCTTCCAGTTTAACCATTTCTCAAAATATATATTTTTTAATCCGCAAAAGTGCAGGAAAAAAACTTAATTTGCTCAATCTTTTTTTTCAGAAGCAAAAGTTAGACAAATATCTATGGTTCCTGAGGTGAAAGCATTACCACTCATTCCAGCCCACAATCTTTATTGAAGAATTTCATCTGCTGCCAAGATCTAATTACTGTAATTGTTTAAAACAATCAACTAACTTGACTTGAAGGGAATGAAATGGCAAAGGACTTAAGAGCAAACTAGCTGATGATATAAAATGGCAAAAGAATGGGGAAAGCATATTGTGTTATTATTAATGATAAACTCTCTCCAAGACAAGAATTCCTGTTGAATTCTTTGCAGCCATTTTGAGATTTCTTACTTAAGCGTTTCTTCATAGTATCAGATAATTCACAGAACTATTTTAGGGCCTTTGGGGTGTGGTTTTTCTGATATATAAATATATAAAATACACACTACCTTAGATGTAGAGAGGGGGGTAAATCTGAAAAATCCCCCATTAGGGTAAATACAGAATACACATACAAGTCTTTCTGATACTGATTCAGCCCCAAACCTATATTTTATGTCGCCTCAGAACCACCTCAATGTTTTAGTCAAACTTCAGCAAAACTTATTTCTTTTCAAGTTCTTTGAAGTGGTACATTTTTAGCTTGTCCTATGACATTTTAGTTACAACAACCCAAAATAACACATTCATGCTGCTTTGGAAGTGGGTCATATTGTTCTGTTAAGTTTGAAATACTGTGAATTAGAAGTTGTCACCCTTTTAATGCCTTATTTTTGGAGCAAGGAGCAGAGGGAAGAAGACCACAATTCTGTGCCTCTCTACTCAGAAAACTAACTTTCATTGGAAATGACTTTTGAGGGACTGTGTAAGATTGCAGTCAGTGGTGGGATTCAGCCGGTTTGCCCCACTTCGGCAGAACCGGTAGCTAATTTTTTGTTGCCCAGGCTCAGAATGGACTTCCTGAAGCAGCATCCACATATTTGAATCCCATCACTGGTTGCAGCCCAGATTCTGAAGTTATCTTAATAGTTCCTGAGACTACAGATTCTTAGATTATCAAGGTTACCCTATCTTCCCCATTTACATTCCTAGAAAAATGCTCATGGGGAGAGAGGTGAGTGCAGAGAGATAAAAACCAAGGTTAGCGATTTATGATGGCAGCACTTAGGATGAGTGTTGTCAGTTTAAAAACTTTGCTGATAAAAGTCATACATAAACAAAAATCAATGAAAAGCATTGAGGTTGTGCAATGATAGCTGCCTTGAAAGCCATTATCTTTCTAGCATTATGGGTAATGCAGTCAAAAGTAGGAAAATGAAAACAATGCCTAATAGAAGATAATAACATGTGGCCGATGGATATCATTACTGAAAAAGATACACATATTCACCAAGTTATTCCCTTTCCGGTGTTGGGCAAAGTGCAGTAAAGGAGTCAGAAGTAGTAAGCCAAAGAAATTAAGGCATGAGTTAAGAAAACACATAACTAAATCCTATTTACAGAAATCCCTTTTTTTTATCACTGCATAGCTTTCTATCATTGCAAACTATTCATTCGTACATCCTTTCATATATTGTCTTTGGTTCTTTAAAATAGTCACCTCTCTTTTTCAGGAACTCGTCAACTCTGTCCAATCATGGTCTTTCCCTGCTCATTCCTTTCAGCCTTCCTCATATTTGTATTGTGACTAACCTTATTCATTCTGTCTGTGTAACCAAACCTCCTCAAAGTACCTCTTTTGTACTGAGTGTTCCCTTTTCGCTTCAGTTCCCTTTCACTCAGTACCCATGCAGTCTGGATCCAGTCTTGTTTATCACATACACTTAAACATCCTATTCTAAACGGATTCAGCTCACTTTTGCGTTTCTCCTGACAACCTTCGTTCAATATAACCAAGTGGAATGAAGTATGCTTTTATACACAGACATTCTTGTTTTTTCAACGAACATTAACAGCCGTGGTGGCGCAGTGGTTAGAATGCAGTATTGCAGGCTAATTCTGCCAACTGCCAGCAGTTCGATCCTGACCAGCTCAAGGTTGACTCAGCCTTCCATCCTTCCAAGGTCGGTAAAATGAGGACCCAGATTGTTGGGGGCAATATGTTGACATTTGTAAACCACTCAAAGACTGCTGTAAAGGTCCTTACAACAAACAAACTACAAGTACCCTTTCTGTTAGCATTTGTGGGTCGTAACATTTCTCTGTTCTCTATTATCCACCTTTATTAAACTTTCCATTAAGGTGCACAAATCCTCTGGTTCCTTTGCTATTCATGCATAACTTGCAATTGTTCACTCTGTTTTTCCTGTGTAGAGAAACCGTCTTGGTCTCCACTCTTTGATTCTTGCTACAGAGGTCGAGGGAATCTAAAAGCTTTCATTGCTCATGGTAAATGACTAGTTTCACATAGGCAGAACCGTGCATTTTACTGTAAGATTGTTTCATGTGGTAACCGTGGAGTTTTACCCTCCCTCCACCACAAGAGTTCTGCAGCTATGTAATATCACAAAGAATTTAAAATTAAATATTTTACTGCATCGGGGTGGAATATTTAATATTCCACTTAAATTATGTCATATATTAAATAAAATAAAACTGTATGATTTGATAAAGTAAAACTTCCAACCAAAACTAAAACCAGCTTTCTTAAATAGGAAGATTGAGTTTATTTTTGCAAAACTCCTGAAAGCTGGCTTTTGTTTTTGAGATGGGTGCTCTTGTTTTTCATTCCACATTTAGTATTTTTCAGCATTTGCTCCAAATGTAGTAAAATCTGGTCTGCAGTGATAGAATGGTGGAAATGGAATCAATATGAACCCAGATTTCTCAATTCCCTTTGCTCATTGATCCGCAGTTGAGGAAGAGATAGCACTGAGATTTTCCAAGGAATTTTCAGAAGAAACATCAAAAAATTCCTTCTCTTTGGTACTACTGAGTTTACTAGCTATCAGTTTATCATATATGGGTTGATGAACTTAACTAAAATATATACATATAGAGATATTCCAAAGGCTATTAATTTATTACTAAATGTCCTGCTGTCAAGATACCAAAAAACCCAGAGATATTTCCAAAGAAAATTGAACTCAGATATCAGTATCTGATAAATATTTTTCAGATATTCAGTAAGTCGGATTTCAGTAGATATATTTAAACATTTTATAAAATAGATATAAAAATCATTTCAAAACAACGTTCTGTAACACAGATAATTGAAAGCATTGCTATGATTGGCAATTCACAACATGTTTATGCCTTTGCTAAAACAAGGAGGCAATACAAAACCATTTCATAAGTTTAAGGTTGACAATCATGCTAGAGACAACTTTTTTTTAAAAAAAAAAAAAAGATTGCAATTCCCCTAATTTCCCTGCAAGTTATTCACAACACCCTGGTTGCAACTCCCAGTTGGAGACCCCCTTAATTTTGAACAACTGATTTCTGAGGATTTGATGAGACTTTTAACTAATATTAGGAGAGTCCTGTTGTTCTGCATAAAGCAGCAAATTCTGTTCAATCTACCAGCGATAAGATTTCTATGGAACAAGAAGGAGGGGCCATGTTTGATGCCTGAATGCTAAAATGTTAGAAAAGATCAGCTGTTTTTCTCATGTCATCAGTCATTGCTCCCTTGACACAACATCTCTTGCAGTACGTCCACTTCCCAGCCTTCCCCCATCTCAGCAAACTGTTGAAAGAACACAGTGCAGAAAGAAATTGCTTAGCCTAACAGCTGATGCAGTGAAGATTGATGACTAAGCAACCCTTTCTACATTCTAAGGAACTCAGCCCCACATTCTTGATCCTGTTGGAATGTTGTTACTCATCCTAGGCTTAATTATATCTTTGAATAACTCTGTTGCTTTGTTTGAGAGTCTCAAGGACCTGGGTCTTTGCAGAAGTTCTTCTAATATGAGGACTGCCAGCCCTTTGCATATCATAGTTTGAGTTATGTATGTTAAGAAGATCATGAGCATGAAGTTGGGTCCACAGTTTTAGTAGCATAATATTAGGTGGATTTATTCAGAAGGAAGTCCCACTGAAATCAGTGGAATCTGCTNGAATTCAAACAGACAAGCACCTGCAACATAACACCCCGGACTTAACAATTGTCGATAAGAAAGACAAAAAAGTCTGGATAGTGGACGTGGCAGTGCCTGGAGACAGCAGAATAGACGAGAAAGAACTGGAGAAGATAACAAAATACAAAGACCTACAAATAGAAATAGAAAGACTGTGGCAAAAGCAAGCAAGGGTAGTTCCAATAGTAATAGGCGCCTTGGGTGCAATCCCAAAACAACTTGAGCACCACTTGAACACCATTGGCATTGACAAATTCGCCATTAGTCAATTGCAAAAGGCAGCCTTACTAGGAACTGCTTTCATCCTGCGACTATATCTGTAATACTATCAAACATCCACATCTGCCTATCTCAGGTCCTTGGGAAGGACTCGATAGGTAGACAAAATGCCAAATCCAGTCTGAACATCTGGCTGACTGTGCGATGATTAATAATAATAATAATAATAATAATAATAATAATAATAATAATAATAATAATAATAATAAAAAGTTGGAAGGGACCTTGGAGGTCATCTAGTCCAACCCCCTGCTCAGGCAGGAAAGCCTATACCATTTTGGACAAATGGCTGTCCAGTCTCTTCTTAAAAACTTCCAGTGTTGGCGCATTCACCTCTTCTGGAGGCAGGCTGTTCCACTGGTTAATTGTTCTAACTGTCGGGAAGTTTCTCCTTAGTTCTAGGTTGCTTCTCTCCTTGATTAATTTCCATCCGTTGCTTCTTGTCCTGCCTTCAGGCGCTTTGGAAAATAGCTTGACTCCCTCTTCTTTGTGGCAGCCCGAGATATTGGAACACTGCTATCATGTCCCCCCTCAATGATGAATGACTTGTCAAGGACTGGAGCAATAAATAGGGTTTGTATAACTTGTTAACACAGTTGGTGAGCTTAGAGGGACGTCCCAATCTACTACTAAATTCTGATATTCTCTTTTTAAAAGTGCTGGGTATGTTTGGTTCATCCTGCCTCACCTAAATCTCTCTTCTTCATAGTCACTGATGAAAGTTGCTAGATTTTTTTTGCTGACACATCTTAAGGCACAGTGCAGTATCTTTGAATGTGCATGTTTGTGGCTTCCAGTGTAATCAGGAGCCCACAGCAGGCGTGTTTTGACGTGCCTAAATCAATCTGTATTTCCTTTTTCTTTCTAGGTCAGTTTTCCAGACACTGAGAAAGCTGAATGGCTCAATAAGGTGAGAAGCAATTAGCTCAGTTGTTCCTTCCCTGGCAAGTCATGGTTGTGTGAAAATACTTAAATGACTGATTTTTACTCTGTGACAGATTCTGGCCCAGGCTTGGCCCTTCTTTGGTCAATACATGGAGAAGCTTTTGGTGGAAAACATTGCCCCAAGTATACGTGCTTCTAATACCCATTTGCAGACCTTCACCTTCAGCAAGATTGACATGGGAGAAAAGGTAATAAATGGTCAACAGAATAATTGATCAAAACATTGGATGGAAAGCTTCACCTGGAGAAATAAGTTAGTGCAACGAGCATTATAACTGCTGTCCCCTCCCATCCTTGTCTGTTTCCCATTGTCAAGAGTGGTAGACCTGTCACATTGCATTCTTTTTAAGCTATGTCAGCATTTATCGGCTAAAAAATAAACTTTTTGGATTGTACCAACAGATTCTATCCCACCTTTCCAATAGTTGCATTCATACAGTAAGGTATAATAAAACAACAATGTATAAAATAGAAGAGTATCAATCTGCAAAATAGTACAAACCGAATTTAAAGATGCAGAGGTATTTCCCACTAGAGGTAGAGATCTTTTTTTGGGGGGGGGGCTGTGGGCCACGCTTAGCTTTTGAGAGACAAGTTGGGAAATGGACTTCAGAAAGTAGTAAGAGTTACTCCAAAGGGAGATACAAACAATAAAGGCTTTGAGTTCAATACAAAAATCAACGAACTGGTTGCTTCCATAGACACTGAAGCTTGGCTGAGGGAATGGGAGTGAAGGCCAGTGTCTCTAGATCCGTGTTCATTTATTTAGGAACAATGCTGCTTTTGTTTCTTAGCCCCTCAAAGTCATTGGAGTCAAAGTGCACACCGGCAGGAACCAAAAGCAAATCTTGCTGGATTTAAACATCTCCACTCAACATTCTGAACCAAAACGATGATTAATAGTTGAAACAAATAACCTCGACCTTGATTCTTTTTTACTAACAGAAAATACCTTACTTACCGTTTAGTCTTACTATTTGTCATGAAAACCGTCGACCCGTGTGTCGTGGGAAAAGGACCTTCTTTTTGTGTGGAATTGTCGTGTAAAACAGGACTACCTCTTTTATGAACTGCACTGCGGAGGGAAAGATTAAATCCCTGTTCTGGGACAACACCCTTCTGGCCTTTTCTCTTTCTTCCATTAGAGACAAACTGAGTTGTGAGCCCTGTGTCTTTGTTTTTTTGTTCTGTTTTGATTTTGCTTGTTTGTTTGATTGCTATGAGCTGCCCAGAATCATTGAAAGTCAGCTGGCATACAAGTTTAATAAATTATTATGGTTGGTTGCACAATCAACCAGATGTTTAGACTGGATTTGGTATTTTTATCCACCTATTGTTCTTTCCAAGGACCTGGGATAGGCAGATGATGTTTGATGTTGTTAAAGGTATCATTATTACCATTGCTGTTGTTGTTATTATTATTAATTTTTAATTCAATTCACAGTGTGGGACTGGTAAAAACTTAATAGTTCAGGTCGTAACCAAGGACCTAAAGAGCTGTTAAGTTATTGTTGTGGTGGTGGTGGTGATGATGATGATCAGATAGTACTATTTCTTTGTGCAGCAATTGCATTCCCTTTTGCAGTTACTGGTCATGCTGGATATCTATACAGGTAGTCCTAGCTCAGGGGTAGGCAACCTTGGCTCTTTTATGACTCGTGGACTTCAACTCCCAGAATTCCTGAGGAATTCTGGGAGTTGAAGTCCACGAATCATAAAAGAGCCAAGGTTGCCTACCCCTGTCCTAGTTGAATGAGTAATTGGGACTGGCAATTCCATTGTCCAACCACATGGTCAAAAGCGCTACATCAGATGAGCATGCCAACTTATGACAACAGTTGCCGCAGTCTCAGTTGCTGTTGTTAGGCAAATTCCGCACAGTCACATTGTCCCTCCATCATGTGATTATCATTTGTGACCTCCTGCCGGCTTTCCAATAGACTTTGCTTGTGGGAACTTGCAGTGAAGGTTGCAAATGGTGATCATGTGACCAGGGGACACTACAATATTGTAATTGCAGGCTGGTTGCCAAGCATCCAAATCACAACCATGCGACTGCCTGGATGTTACAATGGCTACAATTACAAGGTACCATCGTAAACACCCCCCTTCCTCCCGTTCAGCACTATCATAACTTCAAGCAATCACTGGATGAGTTATTCAACAATATATATAGTATAGTATGCGAACCATGTTCAGGTGGCAGTTAATGGGGGTGGGTGGGAATAAAAATAGCAAAGCACTAATAGCAGCAGCCTCTGAAAAAAACTGCTCAGATGGACAGATGGAGTTGAAGGAGATGTCATTCTCTAGACCAGCGGTTCTTAAACATTTTGGCACCAGCAACCACTTAAATTCTTAAACATTATTGAGGATCACAAAGAGTTTTGGTTAGGTGGGTTATATCTATCAATTTTAGAAATCAGAACTGAGAATTTTACACTGTTTAGTTGACTTCTCAAACCCCCTGAAAGGACCCTTCACACATCCCTAGACCACACTTTGAGAATCACTGCTCTTGACCTTTTGTTGGCCTATTCTTGTGTGGTCTTGCTCCTGTTCCCATATTACTATTTTTCTTGATGTTTTCCTTCTGTGACAGCTACGTGGGTGATGTCCAGATTGACGTGGAAGTGAAGAAATTTTTCTGCAAGGCTGGAGTGAAAGGCATGCAGGTAAAGTAGACTAGGACTGAGATCTAAATCCTGCTCCAAGTTAGCCTTTCGCCCTGGGAATTATGAAAGTCTATACCTCTGAGCACCAGATTGAGAAAAGCAGATCTGGAAACTGTAAAGTATCTCATTTCAGGTTTTTAAGATTAAATAAATCACATTCCTTCTCCCAATCTAATGTTCTCTAGAAGCTTTTTATAACTTCCATAATTCTTGCCCAGGCTGATCTTGGGCAATAGATATCTCTGAATTGGTTCTCAGTGATGGCATTTATATTTTTGGAAATAGTTTCCTCTCAGAATTCTGGCATATGCAGAATGATGCAGGAGACCTTTACTTTGGCAATACACTTTGCTATGCCCAGCGATCCAATCTTGTCTTTCTTCCTCGTGAACTTTTTTTAAAAAAATATGTCTGCCCATCTGGTATCTTTTCACCAATCTTTGAAAGGCAGCCAATTCTGGGCATTCAAGTAGAGATTCCTCAGCTGTGTTGAAATGTTAGAGCAATGTTTCTCAACCTCAGCTACTTTAAAGTATGTCGACTTCTACCCAGAATTGAAGTTGAAGTTGAAGTCCACCCATCTTAAAATTGCTGGGGGTGAGGATAAAAGTTAAGCCAAATAGTTTTGAACACTGAAAGGCAAAAAGTGCTGGTGATACCGGTATTTCACTGATACCATTAGCTTCAGTTTCCTACCATTGTTGAAAGGAGGCTCAAATCTTGACCTACCCTGTGACATTGTGCCTCCTCATGTTTGTCAAGGTGAACTGAGTCTTTGTTGATATGGAAGGACTATCATCCTATGCTTGCTTCAAAGCCCAGAAATTGGGACTCTCATGTTTCTCATTTCCCCTTTAGCTACATGGCATGTTGCGAGTCATTCTGGAACCCCTCATCGGAGACGTCCCAATTGTAGGAGCTCTTACTCTGTTTTTCATTCGTCGTCCAGTAAGTATTCTGCCATATTCCTGGTGTTTCTCCAAACTGCCAACCAATTGTGGTTGTTATTGTTTCACACCCATCTCAAATTTGTGATATTGAGCAGCTCACACAGTTAAAGCAGACACAAAAACAATTAACAAAATACAGATAAAACAACAAAAAACTATTAAAACCAGTTAAAACCACCAAACAATGTACAATCCATACATCACAATCCATACAAATATCTAGCAGATTCAACATGTTGCTAGATCCCCAAGAAGAATGACAAATCCATGTCGGCAGATCCTTCCACAAAGGCAATAGGGACAATCTAACTTCCATGGCATGTGCTAAATACAAACAACAAAGAAAAAGGAATAGACAAAATTATTTTAAAAAGAAACCTCTAAAAAAGAAACAAAAACATGCAGAGCATATATTCATACATTACTAATCTATATTGATATATTATTGATTCATCAGTTGTTGGTAACATCAATTTTGCAGCCCCTATATAGTTAAAGCCATCTGTTTGTCTTTGCATTGTTGAACAATACATTGTTTAGTTGTAAGTAAAGGATAGAAAATCTACTTTCTTTGTCCAGATATCAACTCTCCTGTGATATGAATAAACTTCAAAAGAATATCAACATCTGAAAATGTTGAATCTCAAAGTTGATTTAACACAGAACATCTTTTCCTAAGTGAACAGTGTTAGACTCTGTAGTAACATATAATGAAATAAAGAATTAATATCATCACATCTCCAAAACCTAACCACTTACTCAGGCCTTCTCTATATGTAGAAGTAATTTCTGAAATACTATTTCATATTGAAAAACTCATGAGCTGTTGGGTCATCCTTTTAGAGATATTTCCTTACCAAATTCCTTTAATGCAGACATGTCAAACTTGTGATGTCACGCAACGTATCAAGACGGTTTTGCCATTGCTGGCAATGGGGTGGGTATGGTTTCCGGATGACGTGTCCGGCCCACGGGCCGGCAGTTTGACACACCTGCCTTAATGCCTTGAACGATGATAGAATTTCGAATGCGCTGCCTTCACTGGAAAAGTTGAGATACCTTCAGAGATGCATCTGCCTTGAAAATAGTTCATGTTGAACTGTATAGCACAGTCAAACATCAGCACAGGAAATGTATTATGACATTTGGTATTATGTCACAAAATGTTTATCCCAAGTTGAACTGTATAGCTAAGTCAAACTCAGTACAGGAAATGTTTTATGATATTTGATATTATGTCATGAACTGTTTTATGACAATGTTTGTGTTAGAAGTAATTTTATAAAATTTGTCAACTTTCAGTTGGGAATCACGGGTCCCAGATTTTGGACACATTCTGTAGATTATCCCACTTGTCTTACCTTGGTTCAAAAATTGTTGCCCTATGATGCGCTCTTTTGCTGAGTTAAAAGTTACAGGAATGAAAGCTTTAATAGTACATAGATATACATACACACACGCACGCAAATGACAGTTATAAAAAGTTTTAAAAAGTTATTTAAGAAGCAAAATAAACAAAAAGGATTTTTAAAAAACTTCCAAGCATGCCAAGTATGGTTGATATCTGCTTGTGTCTCAGTGATAAAGCCAATTTCTTGCCTCCCCTATCTTCCTACCTTGGTCACTTACCCATTTGACTGATAGTCATCTATTACTGATTCCTCTGTCAGAACCCTACAAAAGTAAGTTTAACAAAGGCCAGTATGTTTTGAGTGTTAAAAATAATCTGATGCTTTTTTATGGACTCTTGATTGTACCCATTCAAATGCCATTGATTCAAGTGTTGTGGGATTAAACAATACTTGTGCATAAATAAAGCCATTTTTAAAAGCTTTGGATGTAGCAGAGCTTCCTATTAAAACTTAATACTGGAAAGTTATATGTATTTTATTAAATTCTGTCATTAGAGAATCTCTCAAATAATCTGCCACAGTATACAGTATTATGAAGAGACCTTTGCAATGCCTTCGGTCTCGATTACGTCATCGCTATCAACCGTCTACCGTAGATCTACAACTAATTTCTACATTGCACATTTTTTCCAGACTCTGGACATTAATTGGACAGGAATGACCAATCTATTGGACATCCCTGGACTGAGGTAAATTTATGGTCGCCCTAACTTTCTGGAAGTTTATAAGAGAAGCATAAGGAGGAAATGAACATTGCTGTTCTAGAAAGACCTAGGGGTGTATGGACCAAAACTGCTTGGGAAGGCATCTTCTTTTAAGCCCGCTGTGGACCTAATTGTGTAAGAGAGCCAAGAGTAGCAAGGTAGGAAGATTAAACTCAAAGAGGAAGAAAACTGAGCTTATTGAAGGGGAACATTCTGAAAGCAGAAAGGCATTAAGAGATAATGGAGGAGCTTATGTTTGCATAATGTAACTTGTTGAGAGAACATGACTAGCAGATTATTAAGAAGTAGTGTGAGCAGCAGGATCTGTTTTCCTCAACAGCTCACTGTCTGACACAATGATCATGGACTCCATTGCCTCTTTCTTGGTTCTCCCCAACCGCCTGCTCATCCCACTGATCCCTGATCTCCATGAAGCAGCTGAACTCCGTTGCCCAATTCCCAGGGTAAGGCAAAATTTCTGGTGAAATGAATGTTACTGCTTGGTGAGTTAGAGTTGTGGATATGATCTGCTTTCTCCCTTCCAGGGCATTGTCCGTGTATATCTAATGGAGGCTAAGAACGTGCAGTCCAAGGATAAGTACATCAAAGGGATGATTGAGGGCAAGTCAGATCCATATGCCATTGTCCGTGTTGGAACCCAGGTCTTCACCAGCAAAGTCATTGATGAAGACCTCAATCCCAAGTGGAATGAAACGTATGAGGTAATTGTCTGCCAGATGAAGTGGTAATTTAAATATAATTGTTTAGGGATGCTAGGTGTCATTTCTAATCTCCCTTATCTTAGCTTTTTCATTTCATGCAATACAACTATCATTGTTTTCTTTTCTCTGTTGGAAGAAGGCCCCTATGGCCTATACAATTAGTGGTATCTGCTCTGACTCCCCACTTCACTGTCCCTACAGTTTATGGTACACGAGGTGCCAGGGCAGGAACTGGAGGTGGAACTCTTTGACAAAGACCCCGATCAGGATGACTTCTTGGGCAGGTGAGAAGCTGGGTGGGGTTTGGTTTCAAGTCTAGCAGGGAATTGTGACCTAGTTGAATGACGGATGGCGGGTTGGAAGCTGGCACTTCACTGCTGGGAATGATTGGGATAGTATTGAAAAAAATAGAAATAGTTAAAAAAAATTCAGTCTAAAGATCAGCAGCTTCAAGACGTTGAATATATGAGGTCTGCATAAACGAGGAGCACAAGATCTGAGCATCTTGGGCCTACTCATTACAATCCTAAGATTGGTAGATATGCATTTATCAGCATCTTCTTTCTTTTCTCAGGATGAAGCTGGACTTTGGGGAGGTGTTCAGGGCTCGTGTGTTAGAGGAGGTAAGCATTGAGGAGGGAAGATGGCTTTTTCATACCTGGAACAAACCATAGGATGGTTTAACCAGCTGCAAGGGTACAGTCATGAATAGAGCATCTTCAGCCAAATGAAGACAAGGGGGACCATAAAGGCTCTTGAGAACAAGGGGGGTGGGCAGAGAATAGAAGGGCAGAGAGATTTTAGAAATGTTATAGAACTCTTCCCCCCCCCTTTTTTTTTTATGGAGCAACTTGCATATCTTACGAAAGCAGAAAGGTACAACTTGAGGGCCCAGAACTATAAACAGCCACAAAAGCCTCTTGAAATGTTGCTAAATTTAATAAGAGGAAACTCCTAATAAAAGGGGGTGTATTCCGATTAACTGAATTGATTTCATTTAAAGTAAAATGAGCTTTAGTCTTTGCCCCATCTACTGAGTGTAACCCTACTACATTACTCGAGATCAGTTTGGTTTTTAGCTCCCCCTCCCCAAACGTTATGCCTCCTTGAGTTACAGAAGCAAATCACTGTTGGTAAATATTAAGGACTTTCCTATCCATGGAGAGCTTCTAATTTCCTTCCTGTTTGCTTTCCTGACAGTGGTTCCCATTACAAGATGGGGGCCAGGCTCGTGTGCATTTACGTCTGGAGTGGCATAGACTTATGTCAGATGTTTCCAAGTTGGATCAGGTGAGTGCAAACACTTAGGGAAGAAACATGGTCTTTAGGGGTGTCTCTGGAGGTGGCAACATCTGAGTCGCTCCTTTTTGCGAAAATAAGAAGAATATGCCAAATTATTGCTTACCCTGATGGACAAAGGACTCCAGAGTCTTGGTTTTTCCTATCTAGTTACTTGAGTTTCTTTTTACTTGGAGAAGCCAAAGATGGGTGAGTCTCAAAACTTTAAATTAAACTTTTAGAGGAAACTTTCCTTAGAGAAATATACATATTATGAAAACTACCGGTAGATAAGATTCTGGATTAAATTTGGACCATGAATTGCAAATTCAAACTCCTGCCATATATTTTTATTATTTCCACAAGGTAAGCAGGGTTCTATAGCTTGGAAGGCATGATGGAAAACTAACTGAGGAGTTGGGAGGGAATAATCTTGGAAGCATGCTCTGAAATAAACTGGTGTGAAGATGAGCAGAACTTTAGAAGAAAGTTTAAAATAAAGAATGGCTTGTAAACATCTTCTCTTGTTAAGACTACATTAAGAGCCACAATTGGGTCTCTTTGATGAGATGGGAGATATGCTATATAGGATATAGATATGCTAGGTGTTGTGTAAAACGTGCTAGTTAATGCTGATTTATTTCTTATATGCTGTTTGAAGGTTCTTCAGTGGAACAAAACTATCTCCTCAAAGCCAGATCCTCCATCAGCAGCCATCTTGTTGATATATTTAGACAGAGCACAAGACTTACCAGTGAGTAGTCACAATATAGCATCTCCTTCACACTAGGTTGTTTTATTTCACCGAAAGTCACCTTTTAATATGAAATGGGGCAGAGCTTGGATGTGAGTTTGAACTTGATAAATTTGTCCTGTCCCAAAATTGGAAACTCTGGGAATTGCAACAGTTGGGAATGCATGGGCAGAGTGATGGGGCAAAGTAGCCACAAGCTAATGTCTTTTTTTTAAAAGCCATTTATTTATACATGAAATTCATACATTACCTCCATCATGTTGGACTTTAGATAGTTTACAGCTATTTATAAAAAAATATGATCATAATCAACCTGTTGTGTCTAGCAGCACTGTTTTAGCCACAGTGTTCTTCTTTCTGTGTACATGTTTTCTTTGTTTGCATTGTAGCTGATACCTAGAAATCAATAGTCCAGGTTTTTACATAAAAGGAAGAACTGTTCCAATAAACATGAGAGATAAACTTGTAAAAGATATGAAAGAGCTTGTTGCAATGCAGTTTGCATGATGCAGCTTTGTACAGAAAACATTCCGCCTAAGTTTGATAACTTTGCAAAATTTAAAGGCTGTTTTGCCTGTGCATTAGTTAATGTAAGTAGACAAAATTAACTTCAGGATTAATCAGGTTATTAAGTCATCCAAGATTGTGTTGAGTTTCTTCTTAAATTAACGTTCTATAAATGAAAGGTGGGGAGATTTTTTTCCTTAGGTATGTTGATCTAAAACTTTGATAGACTGTTTCTAAACACATGTCCTACTAACTATATTCTTCTTGACAACTTTTACTTCATCTCTAGCCCACTGTAGAAGCAGTTTATCTTCATCTTTAGCTGTTCTGTTTTTTTTAAGGCTTTCACATAAACATTCTGTGACATAAAGCCCACTCACCTAGTCACAGGTTGATTATTCATGGAAGACTGTTAGACCTGTTTTAGCACCTCTTTAGCAGTCATTTAAAAAGAAAACAATGCATTTTTAAAAAAAACAGCGCTATCATTGTTCACATGAAAGGTTGATTTAAATTAGGAAAGACAGGAGCCTTACAGTTGTTGTGCTGTTCCTCCCAACAGAGAAAAACACTTGCTCTGCTTTTGTTACTTGGAGAAGATGGTGCCATTTTGCCTATTTCAGCACCATTTTGTGCATTCCATAGGACCCTTATGGACAGGCTGATAGTGGAGTGAAGTGGAAGAGGGGTTGAATGGCACATGGAGGAAGATCTTTCCTGCTTCATTCTGGAATGGTCTTCTACAGATCTGTCAAGCAGAATGTTAACCCCTGTTCAAAAACAGCTTGCATGACAGGTTGCCAGGATAGAGCACTTCCACATTGGCAACCTGCCACTCAGGCAACTGAAGTAGAAAAAGCCTTTATTCCAGGCCACTGCTTGCTCTTGCCCAAACTTGTCCCATCACACTTCAAGAAGAGCAATTGCCAGAGTTTTTTCCCCCACAGGTGGTGACCCTGAGTATGGAGGGCAGTGAAGCTGGAAAAATCCATCAACTGCTGCCTCTAAATTGTTTGACAATACTATAAGAATAGAGGTTCCTCCCTTGTTTTAAGGACTGGAGGAATCTACATGAAGGAAGCTGTGAGGAATGGCATATCACAGGTTGAGCATCAAAAGTATCTGTGGTGATATTGATCCCCCAAAAGCCTCAGTAGTGCCTGTAGCAAAATCCCTAAAGGATCTTAGATTAATCAATCAGAATAGAGCTGGAAGGGACTTTGGAAGTATTCTAGTTCAACTCCCTGATCAAGCTGGAGACCCTATACCATTTTAGATAAGTGGCAGTCCAGTGTCTTAAAAACGCCCAGTGATGAAGCACCCACAACTTCTGAAGGCAAGCTGTTTCACTGTTTAATTGTCCTCACTATTAGGAAGTTTCTCCTTAATTCCAGGTTGCTTCTCTCCTTGATTAGTTTCCATCCATTGTTTCTTGTCTTGCCTTCTGCTGCTTTGAAAAAGTTGACCCCCTCTTCTTTGTGGCAGCCTCTCAAATACTGAAATACTGCTATCATGTCACCCCTAGTCCTTCTTTTCTCTAGCCTGGCCATACCTAATTCCTGCAACCATTCTTCATACTTTTTTGTCTTCAGACCCTTAATCATCTTAGTTGCTCTTCTTTGCACTTTTTCCAAGTCTCAATGTGGTGATGATCAAAACTGGATGCATTATTCCAGGTGTGATCTTACTAAAGATTTATAAAGGGGTACTAATACGTTGCATGATTTTGATTCTATGTCTCTGTTACAACCAAGGATTGTATTAGCTCTTTTGGCTGCTGCTGCACACTGCTGGCTCATGTTTAAGTGATCGTCCACTAGGACTCCAAGGTCCCTCTCAGTTACTGCTTTTGAACCAGGTTTCGCCTAATCTCTACTTGTAATTTTGGTTTTTCCTGCCTAGGTGTAAAACCTTGCTTTTCTCCACGTTAAATTTCATGTTGTTGGATAGGGCCCATTGTTCAAGTGGTCAAGATCTTTTTGGATCCTGAGCTTGTCTTCTGGGGTGTTGGCTACTCCTGTTAGTTTGGTGTCATCTGCAAATTTGTTGAGTTCCCCTTCTGTTCCCTCATCTAAGTCATCTAAGATTCTCCACTATGTCCTTCCCGGATGAATACTATCATTTATCTCCTCTTACTTTACCCAGCTGAAGAAATCTAGTAAGGAGCCCAATCCCATGGTCCAGCTATCAGTTCAAGATGTCACTCGGGAGAGCCGGGTAAGGATGTTTATTTTTCCTAAGTTGCCTTTCATTTGTAGCCATTTGATGTACTGCATGTGGAAATACGGGTAGCCAAGCACATTGTAGATTTATGAGGTGAAATGCATCTTGTCCATTTCTTCCAAACTGCAACATCTCATAGAAACAGCCCATAGGTGGAAAGGCTGGTTGAAACTTTTATCATCCATTCGGGTATCTGAATTCAGAACAGTAGCAGCTTTGCTGGGAGGGTTTGAGACAAGTTTGAATTTTAGCATGAGATTTGGGTGCCAGGTTGCTCTCTCCTCTGTTTCAGACTGTGATAGCAAAGCAAAGACAGAGAGGATGTGTGAGAGCTAGAAACTAAACCTTATGAACATTGAAAGAACTGGCAGTATTTGGCTCTGAGAAGAGTGAGGAAGGAAGAATATGATGATGCTATTCAAATGCTGGAAATTATGTCATATAGAAGAAGATCAAGACCTGCTTTTAATCCTAGAACGCAGGACATAAAACAAGAATCTGAATTATAGATGCCAGTTGAATATTAGGGAAAAAATAATGCTCTAGTAGAGAAAGCTGTTTGCCAGAAGATCTAATTCCCCAGAGAGATCTGTCCTATCAATCAAAACAATGCTGTTTCTACCTCTGCCTATAGAGGGCAGTAGTACTCCATTGTCATTTTTCTCCAAGTATTACATTATAATTTTTCTTTCTTTCTTTCTTTCTTTCTTTCTTTCTTTCTTTCTTTCTTTCTTTCTTTCTTTCTTTCTTTCTTTCTTTCTTTCTTTCTTTCTTTCTTTCTTTCCCCTCTCTCTCTCTCTCTCTCCCTCTCCTTCTCCCTTCCTTCCTTCCTTTCTTCCCCCTGCTAGGTTATCTATAACACTGTTTCCCCTGTCTGGGATGATGCTTTCCGCTTTTTCCTGCAAGACCCGACTGTCCAGGACATTGATATACAGGTAAGGTTCCTATTCTCTTCCAAACCCATCTAGTCACTTTTGAGCATAACAGCAGCTGCAGAAATTCTTCTTTTTGACCCCATAGGTCAAAGATGACAACCGTCAGACCACTCTGGGCTCCATCACAATCCACTTGTCCCGCCTTTTAAGTGCTGATAATCTGACTCTGGACCAGTGGTTCCAGCTGGAAAATTCTGGACCCAACAGCCGTATCTACATGAAACTCATTATGCGGGTAAAAAGCTTGGAGTTAAGGTTGGGTTAGGACTTGGGAGATGATACAAAGGTTTCCCCTTCACTTTCATTTCTAGCTCTTTGTAAAAATGCAGTACATACACCAGCATGTGAAATCCATAAAGCATTTTATTTCAAAAAGGAGTTGGAAAAAATGGAGAAAGCCATTGATTCTATACAATTTCTGTTTTGAGTGGGAATCTCAAAACAGAATCTCCCCCCCCCCCCCTGAATCCTCTTGTGGCTTTGTCTACTAGACATAATTTTTGGTCCTTATTATTGTCCCCTTCACATTAGCACAAACAATGTTAGCTGCAGAGTGAGAAAACGATACAGATGAAATACTTTTCTCCTTATATAGTAAGAACAGTTTGGTCTGGGGAGGGGGGGAAGGCGAGGAAAATTGTGGAAATTCTTTGGAGAATCTCATCCTTCTGGTAGCACATGAATCTTTCCAAATCACAGCTGCTTTGAGGAAAAGAAGGTTGGGGAGGGTCTGTCATAAATTTCCTGCATAATAATTTTTCTGGCCTTGTTCTCCTAAGTCAGGGATAGGCAACCTTGGCTCTTTTATGACTCGTGGACTTCAACTCCCAGAATTCCTGAGCCAGCATGGCTGGCTCATGAATTCTGAGTTGAAGTCCACGAGTCATAAAAGAGCCAAGGTTGCCTACCCCTGTCCTAAGTATAAAGGGGGATCCATGCCTATTACTGCTAGCTAAGCTTAAATACAGGTAGTCCTCAACTTAACAACAGTTCATTTAGTTTGAAGTTACAACAGCACTAAGAAAAGTGACTTATGACCATTTTTCACACTTATGGCCATTGCAGCATCCCCAAGGTAAAGTGATTTATATTCTTGACAACTGATGCTTGACAACTGACTCACATTTATGACTGTTGCAGTGTCCCAGAGTCACATGATCCCCTTTGGCGACCTTCTGATAAACAAAGTCAATGGGGAAACCAGATTCACCTAACTACCCTTTTGCTAATTTGACAAATGCAGTGATTCACTTAACAACTGTAGCAAGAAAGGTCATAAAATGGGGCAAAGCTCAATAAATTTCTCACTTAGCAACATAAATGTTGAGTTCAATCGTGGTCGTAAGTTGAGGACTGCCTGTATTGCATTCCACGGGGCTGGGCATTGTGTCTATATAAGCAACCCCAATGTTATGCTTCAGTTTCAAATCAGATTTGATGTGCTGGTCCAACACTGTCAATGACAAGTCCAAAGTTGGGCCTGGCAAGAAATGGAGTCATTTACATAAATCTGGAAGCCAGAGATAAATAAAATCTATTGATTGATTTTTAACATTAGTTCTGTAAATTAGACTTTGGTGATAAAGAACTGGATACAAGGTCTTTGAGATTTCGCAAGTGTTTAGTGAACTTGTCACTTTAACCAGGAGATATGCAGGGGTAGGCAACCTTGGCTCTTTTATGACTCGTGGACTTCAACTCCCAGAATTCCTGAGCCAGCCATGCTGGCTCAGGAATTCTGGGAGATGAAGTCCACGAGTCATAAAAGAGCCAAGGTTGCCTACCTGAGATAGAATCATGCTTTGAAGATCTTTGAATATCTTTTGAATCAACATGTGCGGAAACAAACTCTTATTTGTCTTAGTCCAGCTTTGTCTGGCTCCAGGGTTCACTCGGCTATGAGAGGCATGAATGCCTCTTCACTAAAGATTTTCAAGCAAGGACTGGAACCACATTTTTCAGAACTACCTGTATTTATTTCTAACATGCATTTCTTTACTGATCAGTGGTTTGGATCCGATTGCTAAAATGACTTCTCATTCCATTTGATGTGCCCAGGTTTGCAGTAGGCAGCTACAGCTAATGAGAGACAGATATTGCAACCTCATTATGGGGTAGCAGTTCATCGGCTTCTCTTTGCCTGGGTGCCTATCCTGATTTTCCATTGCATACTATAATTTCTTCAGGTATTATATCTGGATGCCCCTGAAGTCTGTTTCAATACCCGGCCACATCCCCCAGGAAATCTCAATGTCACAGAAAGTCCCCATCTTGGTAGCAGTGTCGATATGCCTTCTCGGCCCACCAAGGCTAGTCCAGATGCTACTTTTGGCACCGAGGTAAGATCACACATTCTCTTCATCCAACCTTAATAGTCAGTTGTGCCTTTTGGTAAGATAGGCGACCTTCTAAGCCAGAGACTGGCGACCTTCTAAGCCAGGGACTGGTTTCGTGGAAGACAATTTTTCCACAGACGGGGGCAAGGACGGTTTTGGTTTCACTGGTTTGCCTGCTGCTCACTTCCAGCTGTGCAACCAGTATCATTTTGCGGCCCCGGGGGTTGAGGACCCCTGTTCTAAGCTAACATTTCAAACTCTGGAGGCAGATCAGATTTGGTGTTCTTTATGGCTGTCAGTGATCCAAACGTATGTAACTAGGTGATTAAGATAGGACAGACGGTTGAGGAACAAACATATTTTCAACTTGCCAAAATGACATTCCGACTTTTAAAAAGGAGAGTACGAAAATTCCCTCATAAAGTCTTGCTATTTTTACAGAAAATGAGGACAATGTTTTTAATCATCATAAGTTCAGTTATGCTATTCATGTTGTGGCCCCCAAAGCCTCTTCTTAATGGATCCCAAAATAAACTAACCCAGCTGCCACGAAAACATAAATAGTTTTGCTATTAGTAAAAATAAGAGCATAAGCTTCCTGCAGTCATTTGGCTGGCGCTGTGGGATCAGGCCAAAAGTCTTCTAAGTCTGACTTCCTGTTTCCTACAGTAACCAGCCAGAATTCTCCAAGAAGTCCTGCAAATAATAGCTCTTCCCAGCGTAGGTGCTCTCTAAACTTGCGGGCTTCAGTTCCCAGAATTCCCTTGCCAGATTAGTCATTGCTAAGAATCCTGGGGGTTGAAGTCTGCATACTTGGAGCAGCTCAGTCAGGTATGCAAACTGGTTATCTGTCTCTTAATATGAAAGATAGTGGAGAAGTTAACTGTTCTTTGCAGTTGTCTTTTTACAGTTATGTAGCAAAAATAAGCAGCCTTGTTTGTTTAACTCAAATTAAATTAATAAATAGTATATAAAATGAAATTAATAAATAGATCAGTATTTATAATATTTATAATAAGTATTTCCTCAAATTAATCAAATTTATACACCAGCCATCTCACTGTCTAAGTGACTTGGCGGTGTGCAAGTAAAAAAACCAATTAAATCCGGATAAAAATCTATACAAAAATAAACAAAGTTAAAAAGGCAGGGAGAGCGCCCTCAAGCCACCAGCCACCCTCTGGGTTGTGTCCCATTCTTGCATCCCCATGCTAATTGACAGAGACAAGTCTTTTGGAAAGTGAATTTATTAGTCAAGACAATGTTTAGAAAGATAAAACAAATAAAAGGAAACAATTTGCATAGTAGTAACTCTGTTTACTGCAGTAGAACTTCCAGATCTGTTTGAAAGCAGATTTTTAGTTGTAGATTGGAAGGTTTTTGCTGATCGCCTGCAACGTAGCTTATTTAAACCAGCTTGCTGTCTGCAGCATCAGAAGGCTATAAATCTGAAACTTGTGTCATGCCTAATACACCCCTATGTGTTTTCCACATAACAAATAGTAATTTCAAATTACAATGCATTTTTAATCAAAGAAACAGATTTGGGGGGGGTGGAAAAGGGGAGATAGAAAGGCTCAGTTCTCAAGAACTTTAATTCCAGTGGATGCAATCAGAGATTATGCCTTTCTGATTGCAGTGCTCCTGTGAAACTTTTATCTGTGATTATAGTCTGATAGTCTTATTACTGCCTTTTATCACTGATTTGGATTTTGCAGGATGCTTCATTACAGCTGCTATGATTTTAATTCCATTGTGGGACTGAAAAGGAAATGCAGATTTTAATAAATAGAATAGTGATCATATTTTAAGAAATTGTATCATAGATTTTGGACCTGACATCAAAGTATATCAAACAAAGAAACCAATGGCCTATAGATCAGGTTTATTTTTTATTGTAACAGCCACAGTAACAGAACTTTGCAGGTCTGAATTTGTTCCTCCTACTCTAATATTATCTTTGTGTGAACTAAAGAGAGGCCTGTCTGCGTTGCTTACTCAAACCAATTTCTTGAAATGGAGTTAACTCTGACTGTTCCTTTGGTCGCAACGCTGCCTCCTATCCTTCAAGGTCATTCCCTATGTCAGGGATAGGTAACCTTGGCTCTTTTATGACTCGGGAACTTCAACTCCCAGAATTCCTGAGCCAGCATGGCTGGCTCAGGAATTCTGGGAATTGAAGTCCGCGAGTCATAAAAGAGTCAAGGTTGCCTACCCTGCCCTATGTCCTTTTTGTTGTTAACCAAATTCTGTCTGATTTTAGGAAAATTAAATATAGTGCAGGAGCTGGGCATTCCAGAATCTTCACTGAGTCTCTTCCTTCTTCCATCCTGTTTAAAGAAAACAGCTGTAGTTAAAATGTAAAGGTTTCAGTAATCTAAGGGAGCCAGACTAAAGCCCATGATGTTGGATGATGATATTGATAGATCTGGCCTGCAAACTGTGTCTCCTCTCACTGAATTCCAGAGTGTAATTCGCATTCACGTGCTGGAAGCGGAGAACCTAATTGCCAAGGATAATTTCATGGGCGGGATGATTAAGGGCAAGTCAGACCCGTATGTCAAAGTGCGCTTGGGAGGCCAGAAGTTTCGCAGCAGGGTCATCAAGGAAGACCTCAACCCTCGCTGGAGCGAGATCTATGAGGTGAGGATCCTCCCCGTCTCCTTCTGTGCATATATTAAACTGTATCCTCCTCGCCCTCTTATCATTGATTCCTGGAAGAGTTGGATTTGATGTGGAAATATAATCGTGCTGTTCTTTAAGACTATATATACTGCTCACAAAAATAAAGGGAACGCAAACCCCTTCAGTTCCATGGTAAAATGTTCCCTTTATTTTTTTGAGCAGTATATTTGTACTGTACCTGACAGTGTTGTAACTGAGGTCCCATCTGGAGAAAGTAGATAAAGGATTCTTTTTCAAACTTGACTGACTGAATACTGGTCAAGTCTGATTTCTGAAATGCATCATGCCCGAAATCCTTTTTTCGGAAGAGATGGGTTTCCAGCAATCAAAGAATAAAGGAGTCTGTATTTCTGGTTCAATGTCCATCTGAATATATATAGAACAAATCCAAACAGAACAAGGAAAACTCAAAATAATGGTTGGTTTAGGGCAGGGGTAGGCAACCTTGGCTCTTTTATGACTCGTGGACTTCAACTCCCAGAATTCCTGAGCCAGCATGGCTCAGCTTGGAAACCTCTCCCTTTCCCCTCAGCATGGCTGGCTCAGGAATTCTGGGAGCTGAAGTCCACGAGTCATAAAAGAGCCAAGGTTGCCTACCTTGATCTTGAATATATTTTACTTCTAGCTGCTAGAGAGATTTATATATATATATGCATCCTTATAGAAACTGCAACTCACCCAAAGCTTTCTTACTGTCCCAGAGGAGCATTTGGAAGCCTTGTTCTGAATTGGCTTCAGAGCTGGCAACCTTTTTAAAGGGCCTAAACCCAGCTCTGAGATTCCCTGTAACGCCAAGAGGGATTTCTCGGATTCAGTTTTTTCAGTGCTTTTTACATGCAATTCAATTCAAATCTTTCCGGAAAGAAACGTGGCTTTTTTTCTTTTTCCTTTTTTTTAATACGTTTTTATTGAATAGAAAAAGAAAAAAAAGGAATTAAAAACATTGAACATGGTAAATCATCTTTGACAGACATCTCAGTCCATATTTACATTAATTACAGATAAATATATCTCTTTACAATAACACCATTCTAATCTTAATCTTAACTTAATCTTAATCTTAATCAAATAACCAAATCCAGGTAATTTTGGACTGTCTTCCTGATGATTTCCAATTTTTTATCCATTAAGAAGGAGCTTCACACATATGTGCTTGCCCATCTCTCCCGCGGCCCGGTTTCAAAGAGTCTGTGGCTCAGAGATCCCTGCACTAAAATATTCCAGACTTGGAATCATAGCAAATATTAGCTTTCACTTTTATTTCACTAAAGACGCCTACTTTGATCACTGCTTCTGCCTTGCGTTCTTCTGTACAACAGTCCACTTTTTTCTTCTAGGTGATTGTGAGTAGCATCCCAGGACAGGAAGTAGAGTTCGACTTGTATGATAAAGATGTGGATAAAGATGATTTCCTGGGGAGGTAAGTTAGGAGCCAGGAAGAAAATTGGACAGAAAAGTTCACTGATCTCTCATTCTGAATGGGAAGCCCCAAAAAAGTGCTTAGATATCACAGATTCCCCATGGAATAGCAGAGGGAATACATTTTCCTATTCCTTTCCCAAAGATTTAATCTCACAGCCAGATTTCTCTCTTTTTTTTTTTGGCAGAGAAAGTTAGTCCTGTGGAGTTGGGCCTCTCATTCAGCTCCCAGTAAGGTTACTTTTGTAAGGAAGAAGTAGAAGGAAGGAAGCCCTTTCTTCAATGCTCTCTCTGACTCTTGAAACTTTCCCCTTTTGCCAGGTGCAAGATCCCTTTGAAGCGTGTGCTAATCAGCAAGTTTGTGGATGAGGTAAGATTGTGTGTGGAAGTAGATAAGGAGTTGGACTGGGCCTGAGGAGACCCAGTGACTTTTCCTGAGCCAGCAAAAGTCACTTTGGATTTTGGACCACTTGCTCTGTCTCAGCCCAGTTTGCCCCACAATGATGCTCTTGTCTAGATGAAAGGAAGATTCCCATGGGATCCCTCTTGAGCTCTTGAGGGAAAGTTAATATACAAATCTGACCAAGAACTAAGTAAAAGAAGGCTCTCTTAATGGCAGTGGGGAGGGCAAGGACACGCTGATCTGCCATCATACACTCTTCCTCCCTTCCTGTTGCAGTGGCTCCCCCTAGAAGATGTGAAATCAGGACGTCTCCACGTGAAGCTGGAGTGCCTGCCCCCTATACCCAGTGCTACAGAGCTGGAGCAGGTAATGGAGGTCTTCAGAAAGGAGAACGCCATGTGGGATTGGCTGGAACTGGGAGCTGGGGAAGAAAGCTCTTCATTTTTAAAGAGGTTAAACTTCAAATGCAATAACAGTAGCAATGTTGTTCCCGCCATTTATGGTTCCTTCTCAGATTTTCTTCTCTAGGAGAACAAACCAGCACATTGTGAATGAGTTTATATTTTCACTTCTCCATTTGATGGTTATGAAAGACATGGTGAATCAAGGGTGATATCTGAACACCTTCACAGAGGCATCAACAAAACTGTCTTCTTCTTAGGCTTTTCTTATTTTGCCATAACTGTGATCAAAGCCAGGCCTGTCGCTCAGACAGTTGAAAAGCTGAGGGACGCGGAGCTGTGGGAGGGATTATGGGTCACCCACAGGCCCCACACCAAGGGTAGGCAACCGTGGCTCTTTTATGACTCGTGGGCTTCAACTCCCAGAATTGCTGGCTCAGGAATTCTGGGAGTTGAAGTCCACGAGTCATAAAAGAGCCAAGGTTGCCTACCCCTGCCCTAAACTGTGAAGTTGTGGTCACCTCCCTGGCTTTGATGATGGGTGAAGTCAAGTAACCCCTTAGCAACTGAGGAACTCCTCAATTGCTCCTGCTGGCAGCATGTTCTCTTGCATATTTTGTGATAAGCCACTGCACGAGGTGGATTACCAAGGTGTTGCATAATAATTATTGCTTTGAAAGGAACACGTGGAAGAAATCAACCCATCCACCAATTTTCATACTAAGTGTCCTCTTAATAGTGGTTGGTAAAATACTTAAATATTGCCCTAACTGTCGATCACTTCTTCTTCCAGGTTCTGAGAGTAAACAGCTTGATCCAGACCCCAAAGAGTGAGGAACTGTCATCTGCCCTCTTCTCTGTCTTCCTTGACAGAGCAACTGAATTGCCAGTGAGTACCAGTAAAATACTTCTCTGTGCTCTACCTCTTAGTTCTAGGAGTGGCTATTGCAGCTTAATAATCCATGACCAGAAACTCAGAGCTGCTGATGTAATCTGAGCAACGGCAGTGAAGAAAAACACTAGCAGGAACTAATTTGGAAAGTTATGTTTCATGGATCAGGAAGCCATGAATTCAGAGCCCACTGAGCCATCAATTCAGAGCCTGGCTAATCCAGAGATTAGCCCTGTTCCAAGCAGCAATTAGAGTCATAAATCATGCCAGTCGTTAAGAATGTCACTATGTGACTGTGATTGATTTTATGACTTTTAGTTTGACATTAAGCAAGTAGCTGATCCCCCAAAGCTAAAAAGAATCAGATCTGGTTAGACTGCCAAGACATTCCTAGGCTACACACTAGATTGGGAAGTTTTAGACCTCCTAGAAGAGGGTATTGGCAAGCCATTTCATTCTGAAAATTATATGGGAGCAGGAATGACTTCAGACTTCCTGCCAGCTTTCCCATTGAGTTCCCTTATGGGAATCTGTCAGGGAGCATCAGAACCCTTCCCTTCCCTTCCCTGTAGGTAGGTACGTGGCTGTTGCTGGGTGGAGGAAGGAACAAGAGATTGCAAGTGTCAAAGTTCCAACAGACAGAGACAAATAAAGCAGAACGGGAGGCTTGCAATTCCTCAAAGAACATGTTTATTGATGGCACTTCAAAAGTGAAACCAAGTCTTGAAGAGATGCATAACAATTCCCCAATACAAAGTTAAATAATCCCATCTCCAAGGCTTTGCAAGCAACTACATTTCCCCATACAGCTTGTTGGCGGGCTTTTCATGAAACGCCCAGCCCGCGGTCTCGGGAGCAACCGATGACCTTGGTTCCCATGAGAGAAAGTCCGAGAGAGACAGTCTGTTTTGTCTAGCACAGGGGTAGGCAACCTCGGCTCTTTTATGACTCGTGGACTTCAACTCCCAGAATTCCTGAGCCAACATGGCTCAGCATGGAAACCTCTCCATTTCTCCTCAGCATGGCTGGCTCAGGAATTCTGGGAGTTGAAGTCCACGAGTCATAAAAGAGCCAAGGTTGCCTACCCCTGGTCTAGCACAACGCCTGGCAACCCCCCTCCCTCCGTGCTATGTGTCAACTAGAAATGAGAAGGAAAACATGGCTGCTCATTCTAAAGTTGCCAGCAAGACCGGCTGGAAAATTGTTATGAAATATTGAAAATATTGAAAGATCACATGACCGCAGCAGCAGCGAGTAGCCCTTCAAGCAGCCACAACTCCCCCCCCCCAAATTTCAGACGCATTCTGTAGGTTATCCCATTTGAGATACTTGACTCAAAAGTTGTTGCTCTCTCATGTACTGTTTTGCCCAGTTAAAAGTCATCGTTATGAGAGTTTTAGTAGTATATAGATGGGATATTGCATAGACAGTACTATCAGGAATTATGTTATTTATCAAGCATACCCGTGTAATAGCAACCCCTCTTCTTCAGTTCCCATGACGCCCCCAATCTACCTGCAAATGTTTCTCTTCGGCTCTGCCAGTGGCGGAATACTCCTGAACTCATATCAGAGAGGCAACAGATTAAAATGAACCATATGCATGCAACGCACAAAAATCTTTGTAATGGGGCATCCTGTGGACTAGCCTTAGTAGCAGTATATCAATCTCTTTCTCTTTCCCATTTGGCCAGCTCCGGAAGGGATCGAAGCCGCCAAGTCCTTACGTCAGCCTGTCTGTCCGTGGTGTCTCCTATAAGACTAAGGTAATGACACGGGGAAGAAGGAAACGATCAGGCTGAAAGTGGGTAGTTAATCATGGCTTTTGAACAGAGTATGGGGTAGAGAAGGGGATATATATCCAGAATCACTTTGGGGGGGGGGGTTTAGTACACACTATTGATTGTACATTGGTGGATTTAAAATAGAAGGCAAACAGCATGTATGCGCTTTAGATGTAACAAATAAGATGCTATTATTCAGCCAAGGAATTTATGATCCGTTCCAGAAGCAGCTTGGCGCATTCTTTCATTATCCATTTTTTTGCCCACTTTTCTTTCCAGCAAGTAGTTCAGAGGAGGGGGACATATTGCTATTAGCAGGCAATTGCTAATTTGCTGCATTCGTTAGGAGAACCCCAGTGATCTTCTGCCTCTCTTTCCTTTTGAGAGGACCAGTGCTTTTTTTCTTTAAAAAAAAAAAAAAAAAGGTGCCGGAACTTACACATGTTATACAACCCGCCTTGCCTACCCTACAAGGTTCCATCCAAAAAAGGTGCCAGAACTCCATTCTGGGTGTTCTGTGAGGGAAAAAAAAGCCCTGGAGAGGACTAACAAATATGGTGAAGGTGGAGGGGGGGGGGGAAAGAGGAAGCTACAAGATGAGGGGGAATCTGTGGCATAGCTAGAGTTTGTGCATATGAACAGATATGCAAACACATATATGCATTTTCTTATATAAAGAAGAGTTCATATGTAACTTGAGTTTTCTAGTGATAGAGCCACAAAAGAATGGATCTCTCTCAGCTTCCGTATTAACTATACAAAGCAATTGATTGCTGGTTCCAAAATAAATAAAACAGGGTTGACTCAAATTGCTTCTCATAAATGTATACGTTAAATGCATCGCAGAGGCAGGAGAACAAGTGATGGGCGAGGAAAGGGAATGGCCAAAACTCCAGATTTTAACAATAAGACTGGCATCACCATCAATGAATGATTGCAGAAGGAGACTTTTTAAAGAAATATTTGGAAACTCCACTATGCAACCGATAACTTATAATTAAGGACAGCGATGGATTTTTATATAAACAGATCACCTAATGGTGAAATTAAAGTCTTATTATCAAAGAGAAAAATAGCTGTCTACTCTAGTAACTCACAAGGCAGACATATTCTGGAGTGCTGCCATGTTAAATCGGCCTTGATTATCTGCCCGTGTCCTATATAACTAACTTCTTTTTCTTTTGATTACATGTCATATTCCATGCATTTCTTAAGCCACCATCTAGCACAGTGGTTCTCAACCTGTGGGTCGGGACCCCATTTGGGGTCGATCGACCATTTCACGGGGGTTGCCAAGCAAGGCTGTCCACCATTTTTTTTGGCCGCCATTTTTTTTGGCCGCCATTTTTTTTCCCCTTTTCCGGTGGGTGCCTTACCTCCCTTGGGCTGGGCCAGCTGGTGGTCGGCCTGTTCCATCTCTGCCGCTTGCCAGCTACGCCTCGGCCGGTGCAGGGGGCGGAACCACGCGTGCGCGGCGCTCCCGGGCAGGGAAAGTCCTCGACTTACGACCGGTTGGGTAGTCCTCGACTTACGACCGGTCTAGTCCTCGACTTACGACCGGTCTAGTCCTTGACTTACGACCGGTTTAGTCCTCGACTTACGACTGGTTGGGGTCGCGGCATTAAAAAGGTTGAGAACCACTGATCTAGCAAATGCTGTCTTTCTCCCCGGTTCTATTTTTTTTAAATGTCAAGGCTTGTTTCTGCCTTTAGGTTTGCCCTCAGACAGCAGAGCCTGAGTGGGATGAAGCTTTCTCCTTCCTCATCAAGAGGCCCCATGCAGAATCTTTAGAGTTGCAGGTAGGTGACCCAGGCACTTCTTCCCCACAACTATCCTCTTGTGCTTCACATCATCCACATGCGCCAAACCAAATCAGTGTGACTCCAGTTTACTTGATTATCCTACTGAAGAGAACTCTTGGGTCCCTTGACCTGATAGTGGGAATTGAAACGTCAACCGTGGAAACCAAGTTGTTCAAGCAACGTGATTGTGGCATTCCACCTGCCACAACAACAAGTGGACTGTTCTGAGTATACTTCTGTTATAGGTGGGAGAATTGGCAAGTTAAGTTCTCTTAGCCCAGGGGTGTCAAACTCGCAACGTCACGTGTTGTGTCGCGATGTATCGTGACTTTTTTTTGCCATTGCTGGTGATGGGATGGGTGCGGTTTCGCTATGATGCATCCGGCCCGCGGGCCAGCAGTTTGACACCCCTGTCTTAGCCTTTGTTAACTTCCTGGTTGCCTCTAAGGATCACCAGAATATAACTTTTATCAGTGGCATGCCTCGAATTCTTAACAGGTAGTACCTTCAAGAATTATTTTTCCAAATGTGGCTTGGCTACTATATTAATGTAATTTTTAAAAATATTTTCTTTCTGTGCAATAAGGACATTCATAAAAGTAAATTTTTTAGAGTGCTGTAGAAACTGACTGGTTAAAATTGAGGCAGCTACCGGATGTGGTTTATTTATATGCATTTTAAATAAATGCAAAAAATGATACGCCGCTGTGCTATCCTCACGTGCTTGGTAAGGTTATAGCACATAACAATTTAGATTTGCGGGGCTTTCATCGAATTCCCTAGAGTGGGAAGCTTGCTGAAGGGAAGCAGAACTGGCCCATATTTACCCTTGGGCCAAAAACCTCAAAACAAGCTAGTCCTTGTGCTGCAGAGAATTGTTAAATTGGGAGAGGAGACTATCTTCACAACTGAGTTTCTCTTCCCACAGGATCTTTTAAGAGGAAAGGATAATCTCTTTGCAGCTTAACGGAAAGGGAGTGGAGACTCAACTGTATCTTCTCAGAAGCTATGCTCCTTATCTTAACAAGGAAGAAGTCTCTTTCTAGCTCAAAAACCTGGAAGCTAGGAGAGGATTCCTTCTTAAATTCATACCTTCTGCTTCTCTGCCCTACAGTATATGTGTAGACCAGACCTGGGCATTTTTACAGCCTGTGGGTCACATCTGGTCCTTCAGCTGTCCCTGTCTGCCCTTAGCATCAGTGGGGGCAGGGCAGAGGCTCTCCACAATAGTCCCAGTTTCTCATGTGGCCCCTTGGGATAATTAATTGCCCAGCAAGTGTAGGACGGTTGCCATCTGTTTTTATTTTTTATTTTTACCTCACAGATCAAGGATGATGGGCATAGCCTAGGCGTGCTGTCGCTCCCCCTGTCACAACTGCTGGCTGCAGAAGGGCTCATCCTTGACCGCTGGTTCCAACTCAGCAATTCTGGTCCTGCTAGCCAGATTTTGATGCGAGTGCAGCTTGGGGTAGGTGGCTATGATGGTGTGCGGGAATGGCCTTGGGAGGCAGGAGGAAGATCTGCAGCCAAGGCAATGGTTGATAATGGGCAGCTCAATCAGCATATGGGGGGTGGAGTATGAGAAGTGTTTAGAAAGGATCTTCCTTAGTTTTCCAAAGACTTAGAAAGAGAGGAGAGCATAAATGCTTTCAGTTTCGCAAGATTCTGTTCAATATATTTAACCGTGGTGGTGCAGTGGTTAGAATGCAGGTAATGGAGGCTAACTCTGTCCACAGCCAGGAGTTCAATCCTGACGGAGCTCAAGATTGACTCAGCTTCCCATCCTTCCGAGGTTGGTAAAATGAGGACCCAGATTGTTTGGGGCAGTATGCTGACCCTGCAAACCTCTTAGAGAGGGCTGTAAAACACTGTGAAGTGGCATATAGGTGCTATTGCTAAATGCTACAATAATGATAATGCTGATGCCCCAACTGTACTTTTTGTCTGGACTACCTCAAAGGGCTAAGAGTGGGAGGTTGTTTGGAGAAGCCAATCTGGGCTATGGCCGAGCAGGCTTTAAGCACCTTGCTCTCAATTCCACAGCTTCTGATTTCTCAGCACTCGGGGGTGGAGGCTTTCCATGCTGCCGCAGGGGATGAATATGAGGAGAATTCCCAGAAGGGGTCAGAGACTGAGCTGTATATCAGAGAGGATGGAGATTCTGGCTCCTTGCAAGAGCTGCGCCAGCGGATCCCCCACACCAACAGGTAAGGAGGACTCCTTGCATAGCATACAGAACCCATGGAGATGGATTAATATGACTCCTTTGAGTTGAGTGCTTTACAGTTCCTTCTTGCACAAAGCCAAATATTCTGGATCTAAAGGAGTTCTCTTCTTCCCACAAGATAATTTCTGGAGAGACCTGCTGTGCTAAATAAATGAAGCTCTAAATAAATGAAGCATATGCTACTCTGGGTTACCATCCAGTTCATGAGATGCTATGGTAATAACAGCAGCAAACCAGCAAAATCCACTAAATTGCCTCCTTGTGCCTCCCACGACACACATTTCTGGGCTTTTTGCTGCAAGAAATTGACAGTCCCTAAGCAAAAGGTTGCACAAACTCGTTTCTTGCGTGCACACAAACACACACAAAATCCCTGGCTTCTCCCCACAAAGTGGCATGGTGGCGCAGTGCACTATTGCAAGCTAACTCTGCCCACTGCCAGCAGTTCAATCCTGACTGGCTCAAGGTTGACTCAGCCTTCCATCCTTCTGAGGTTGGTAAAATGAGGACCCAGATTGTTGAGGGCCATAGGCTGACTTTGTAAACCACTTACAGAGGGCTGTAAAGCGGTATATAAGTCTAGGTACTAGTGCTAGTGCTATTTCTACTGTAAGAAATTGACAGTTCCCAAGCAAGAGGTTGGTTTGTATGCATCTCTGGGCATCTGTAGATGCACCTGTTCTCCCTTGGAGCCTCTGAAGCAGCCTTCCAGGGCAAAAAGGCTGCCCTGTTGTCTAATCAATGCTGAGTGTGATGCGCCTGAAAATGCAATTCCCCCTTGAAATTCTACTTTCCCCCCTCTTTCACCTGATTTTTCAGTCCTAAATGTCTTTTCATGCCTCTGGCTGCTGTGTCCGTCAGAGAAGACGGGGAGGGGAAATTGAAAGCCGACCTCCATGAAGTCCAGTCAGGGTCAAGAACCTAGGACACGGAAGGCAGTGCACTGTGGGCTTTTGAATAACCTCTTGTTAATGCAGATCGGTTGAGTGGAGCTTTTTACCAGAAAGGGAGAGACAACGCTTGCTGTTTATGTACGTAATAATTTGATGCTTTAAAAGGTGAGCTCTCTTCTGCTGTTTTGCCTTGCAGCACATTGCTCAGCTGGGCTTTGGGAATTCCAGCAAGTTTACGCCTCCCCTGCAGTCCTCAGAGTTGCAGAAAACATTCCGGCTTTTGCTTTCAGCCCTCCTCATTGCTGCCTTACGTAGGCCGCCACTGCGACCTGCCACCATTATTCTCATCCGCCGGTGCAGTTTGCTGCCTCAGTTACATATTTCTCTTCCCGCGTGGAGAACAAACGCTCCCGCCTTTACGACCCCACCATCCTATTGGTTCAGATCTTTCAAATGGCATCTTCCCATCCATCTCTCCGTTGCCCTCAGCGTTCCTTATGGTTGCATTATTTTTCTCAAGCTGCATGTGCTACCGAGGGGGGGTAGAAATGCTCCCTCTTTTTCTCACACCAGACCCCAGGTATTTTTGAGTTTCTGTAATATGGCTCTGCCTTTGTGTCTTTCTGCCCCTGCAGTAATTTGGAGCTAGCAGACACACCTCTGGGACAGCTGCACATGACTGTCTGGTACAACATGGACGCAAGGAAACTTGTCGTGATCATACATGCCTGCAGGTAACAATTGTAGGGTGGATTTGTTTGGGGAAAGGAGAAACAAAAGGTGAATTTGGTACAAGCCTCCAGAACGATTGCTTAGATTTTTTTTCCCCCTGTAGTTACAGAACATGGAGATCATTCCAAGCCATCATTTTGGATGATGTTTCCCCCTAATGGCAGATGATCTTTGCTTTGGTTTGATCACTGCCTTCTGGGTGTCTAGTAGTCTGTGGAGATTCTCAGTCACCCAGATCATAGAGTTGTCTCAAAGGTGTTTTTTCAAAAGGCAATTAGACGGCTTTTTTTTTCCTTGAGGAAAAAGTACAAAACGTTTTGCTTCTCATCCAAGATGCTTCGTCAGTTGTGATGGCAGGGGAGGAAGGGGATGGAAGGATAGGTACTGACAGTTGAGACTAGATCAGGAGTAGGCAACCTTGGCTCTTTTATGACTCGTGGACTTCAACTCCCAGAATTCCTGAGCCAGCATGGCTGGCTCAGGAATTCTGGGAGTTGAAGTCCACGAGTCATAAAAGAGCCAAGGTTGCCTACCCCTGGACTAGATGGTGAGGGGATGAAAGGATTGGTTCTGACTGGATAGCGGGGTGGGGGGGAGGGAAGAAATGGAAGGATGCATTTCTCTGCAGTCATCTGGTCATTAGCACTCTCCCTGAGAGCTCTTGAGGCTACTTAGGGGGTTATCTTTGCCCTCAGCCTGAATCAGAATACAATTGGTTGTGGAATCTTCTTGGAAATCCTGCAAGGGCTGCATTGTAGACTGGAGATAGCCCTCCCTCTCTGTTGAGAGAGGGCTGCTCAATATTAACATAAATGGCCTCTTTTTCACTTCTTTCAAACCAATGATACAAAATGTGGACTTTGCTGCCTTCAAAAGCACAACCTTTGTCTAGTGCAGGGGTAGGCAACCTTGGCTCTTTTATGACTCGTCGACTTCAACTCCCAGAATTCCTGAGCCAGCATGGCTCAGCTTGGAAACCTCTCCCTTTCCCCTCAGCATGGCTGGCTCAGGAATTCTGGGAGTTGAAGTCCACCAGTCATAAAAGAGCCAAGGTTGCCTACCCCTGGTCTGGTGGATGTCTAGTACTTTCTGTCAACAGATTCTCTAGGAACATTATAAAAGAAAACAGTAAGTCCTACTGAATTCAGATTATTACATCTGGAATGATTCTGAGGAGAATACAGAGAGGCATAGCAGGCTTTGCAGTGGGTTCTGGAAGAATGCCGGTGTATGAATAGTGTGGTGGGCCACCATCAACTCAGAAGAGGTGGTTTAGGTTTTTTTAAAAAACAAATGATGATAAAATAGGACAAATTGGTGGATAAGGAGGGAAGGGGCTTGGTTTATTAAATAAGTGTGGTTTTCTCTTGTTTGAGTAGTTGATTCTCGTTACCAGACTTACCTTAAAATGATTCCTAGCTATTTACTTTCTAAACCAGCAGTCTCCAACCTTTCCAGATCAGTGGACTGGAGGAGACAGGAAGAGCGGTGTGGGGGGGGGGAGGTGGGAGGGAATGGTTTTGTGCGCTTGCCTCTTTCACAAATGCAACTTCGCACACCCTCACCCACCACTTCCGTGGCCTGATTCTGAATGGGCTTCAACCCATTCAACTCCACGGACCGGAGGTTTGGAGACCCCTGTTCTAAATCATTTAGATCAGTGGTTCTCAACCTGTGGGTCGGGACCCCATTTGGGGTCGATCGACCATTTCACGGGGGTCGCCAAGCAAGGCTGTCCGCCATTTTTTTTGTCCGCCATTTTTTTTCCCCTTTTCCGGCGGGTGCCTTACCTCCCTTGGGCTGAGCCAGCTGGTGGTCGGCCTGCTCCATCTCTGCTGCTTGCCAGCTACGCCTCGGCCGGCGCAGGGGGCGGAACACGCATGCGCGGCGCTCCCGGGCAGGGAAAGTCCTTGACTTATGACCGGTTGGGTAGTCCTCGACTTATGACCGGTTTAGTCCTCGACTTACGACCGGTTTAGTCCTCGACTTACGACCGGTTGGGGTCGCGGCATTAAAAAGGTTGAGAACCACTGATTTAGATTCCTTCCTTTTTTAAAGAACCATCTCCTTTGACTCCATTCCAGAAACCTCAAGTCAAACGGCAGGGATGCTCCTGATCCTTACGTTTCTTTGATCCTGCTGCCGGACAAATCTCGTGTCACCAAGAAAAAGACTACTGTACGGAAGAAAACTGTGAATCCTGAGTTCAATGAGAAGTAAGGGAGAAATCAGCAATATGGCAGTAGAGGCATGCTTGAAAAGATCCTCTTTGATACTGGAAAGAATAGTAGGGATCTGGGAACCTCACTGACATAAACTGATCCCTCTGATCCATTTGCCCATTTTTAATTAGGGCCACATTTGCTATTCCTCATATTTTTAAAAGTGTTCATACACTGAAGGAGGTAAACCATGATTGGAGTCTGAATTTACATTGAATTAATTCATGAAAAATAAATGTTACTCTGGTTTTCTGTTCTTCAAGTTAACTGATAGAAATTAGGTGCCATATTCCAATCACAATACTGGGAAATGCAGGCTGATGCAACAATTCTGGTGATTAAAAACTGCTAGAGGTAAACCTTGCTAAAGGATCCCTGGCACTTGTCGTTTTATTTCATTCATTAAACTTTTAAGCCATCCAAAAGCCATCTAGAATCATCAAGGATTTTTAAAGCCTATTTCAGAAAAGCAGCAACTGCCCAATCAATGCATTGCTCTCGCAACAGGCTTGAATGGGATCTCTCTCTGGAAGAAGCCCAGCGCAGGAAGCTGGAGGCCTATGTCAAAAACAGTGTCTCTTTTATGTCCCGAGGAGAACCAATTGGAAAGGTATGGAACACGGCCATTGCTGTGCTTGTACCTTTAATAGCAGTGGGTCTTCTTCCAGGAGAATTCCAGGCATGTGACGTTTCTTTCTTTGTTTCTCTTCCAGATACACATTGACCTCTCCCAAAAGGACCTCACCCAAGGTGCTGCCCAGTGGTAAGTATAGGAGAAGCATAGTTAACAGAGGACGTCTTGAATGCCAAGTCAACTCCACTTCTATATCCCTTATTGGATCAGTGATCTGGCAGAAAATTAGTTTTGTGAGAGCTGCATGGTTTGGGTGTTTGATTTTCCTCAAATGTGCCCTCTTTGAAATGGGCTTCTGGCGAGCAGGGCTGAATTTTTGGGAGCTCAGTTTATTATGCAGAGTTTTGAGAACAAACTTCCACCCTAAAAGCTAGAGTGACGGAGTCTCATTCTGTACCCTTGAGAGTTACATTCTCTAAGCAGCTATCTGTTGAGAGTTGTAAGACTGAAGCAAATGTCTAGTTCAGGGGTAGGCAACCTTGGCTCTTTTATGACTGGTGGACTTCAACTCCCAGAATTCCTGAGCCAGCCATGCTGAGGGGAAAGAGAGAGGTTTCCAAGCTGAGCCATGCTGGCTCAGGAATTCTGGGAGTTGAAGTCCACGAGTCATAAAAGAGCCAAGGCTGCCTACCCCTGGTCTAGTTCATCAAGGTCATGACTGTCCCCAAAGGTGCCTTTTTAAAAAAAACAAACAGCAAATGGACTTTCTTGATTTTTCTTGAAGACGTTTCACTTCTCATCCAAGAAGCTTCTTCAGTTCTAACTAAGTGGTGAGAAATAGAAAGGATTAATACACTTTGCAGTCAGCCAGTTGTTAACACTCTGAGGGTCCTTTAAGCCACCTGGAGGTTAATCTATGTCCTTGGATGGCTTATGTCTTCCCATTGACCCTCTGAATGTTAACGACTAGCTGACTGCAAAACGTATAAATCCTTTCCATCCCCCCACCAGTTAGTTAGAACTGAAGAAGCTTCTTGGATGAGAAGCGAAATGTCGTCAGGAAAAATCAAGAAAGTCCAGTTGCTATTTTTAAAAAAGCACCTTAGGAGGACAAGATTGAAGCAACTAAGAATGGGTCATCCTTTCCTTCCCTCACATCCTCTTCTCTGAGACCTTACGCTGCAGGGGAAGAGATATGAAGCAGGAGAAGTTGAATTAAGCATAATGGGAAGATAGGTTCACAGGGTGTGATACGGGGAAAATCTTGTTCTGAAATGGAACTGGGGAGGTGGATAGAAAAGTATTTTGTGGATCCTCTATGAAGGATGCATGCATCAGAGATATATCCAAAAGGGATTTTTGGTTATTTCTTTTTGGACTTGCATCCAGAGTTTTTTCCTCTTTCCTTTCTCAACAACTTGATTCCCATCCATTCCACTATGAATGGGCTCTTTTAGATAAAATTGTTTCCTGCATGCCAAGGCCAGGCCGGGCATTCTTGTTCTTTCTAGTCTTTGTCAGTCATGATAAGAATAAACGTTGCACTGAATCAGACCAAAAAACTTGCCCAGTCTGGCCTTCCGTTCCCATTGTGTATGTGTGGGAAGCCCACAAGCAGAACATAAAGCTACTTTCCGTCCAGTAGTCTCAAAGTAACTTTCAATAGATCTAGCAAATCTACCGCCAGCTAAAACAATCCTGAAATTCCTATTAAATCTGCATTCTGTGAACAGAGCAAAATAAACTACAGAACCGTCTTCATTCTTTAGCGTTAATAGCCACCTGCAGGAACCAAAATCAAATGTCCTGGAAGTGCAGAGAAAGCAGCTGAGAAAATGACTGGCGGTCAGCCTGCTTACGAACATTTTAATAACATCAGATGCTGGTGGCCGTGACGTCAAGAAGGACGTGTCAGAAAGTAAAGATGATGGTTGCAGCAGATTTATTGAAGGCCATCCCTTTCGTAAATATGTCAGTCTTACCATGCCATGACAGCCATTTTGTTTTTGAACCTGCTGCAGAAGATGCTGGGGGTAGGAAAGGCCCTCCTTGCCAAGTAGGGAATATTGAAAATGTAGAGCTACTTTGAGCATTCTTTCCTATAAAAAGGGCAAGAGAAATGTAAAATATGGACAAGGAAAGGGAGATGAGCTCTAGGGATAGCAACATCGTATATGAAACTTTCCTAAGTACTGGGATTCATTTCGCCTCCTTTGCCTCCAACCAAAGAGGTAACATCACCAGAGGCAGTCCTTGTGTTATGACCATAATGGAGCCTGCCCATCACAGTCATTAAGTCGTGAAGGTTGGAAAGTGGGTTGGTCACGTGATCAACCTGATCTTACAACCTTTTTGCGTTGGTAATTAACTCATGGTTTGCTATGGGCTGGATTTGCCAAAACACAAATGAGTATCAGTTTTGGGCAAAGCCATTGTAAAATGCAGTCACACGACCGCAGGATATTGCAAGCAGCCCTAAATGCAGCCCAGTTGCTGAGTTCCCAAAGTGCAGTTATGTGACTTGGGGTGTGTGTGTGTGTGTGTGACTTCAGAAGTGACAAGTCGTAAGTTGAAGACTACCTGTATTCCCATACATAAGAATGTGGGAGAAGGAGAAGCAGAAATTCTGCTTTCCCAGGCAACTTGGTTTACAACTTGAGATGGCTCTCTGGGGATTTTTATTTATTTATTTATTTATTTATTTGGCTCCCAAAGATCAGAAAAGGCTTTGCTTATCTTGCAGGTACGATTTAAAAGATGACAAAAGCAGCTCCTAGTTTCTGTAGTGCCTCCACGATCCAAGGACTTGAGCTGGCATGAAGACCCCCACCACCGCTGCTGCCGCCATCCTTCACTGCAAGATTCCAGGCTCATCTTCTGCTGGATGGGCTTTTCAGTGTTTTGCTTTCTTAAGCAATCATAGAATTGTGTTTCTTAAATCTTCTTTTTCCGTGTGAAACCAATAGGGGTAGAGAAATGACCCCCTGATTGGATTTTTGAAAGGAAGATGGACAAAGATTCACATTCTGCATTCTCTTTGCATGCTTCTCTTAGCATTGAAAACCATACGCTGCCTTTATCTTGACCAAAGAAATGGGCCTTTTTCCATATATATTTTTTCTGTTGGGGATGGTGTTCCTTATCTGTCTTGCGAGCTGTTGCTTTCAGCAACTGAAAAGATCCAAGGGCTGTCTCAGCTGAAGTCAGGGCATTAGGTAAAAAGATACAGGGAAGACAACCTGAAGGGGCCAAGTATTTCTCCTAGATAGATAATGGGCAAATGACCTCCTTTGAAACAAAGGTTTTCAAATAGAGCCATGGATATCTTCAGAGAGGAGAAGAATCAGTTATTTAGAAAGGGAACATAGCAGTGATAAAGGAGATTAGGGTTCTGTCCTAATTCTCCTAGTAGGGCTCTCAAATGCCATTTTCTGGAACAAAGGAACTAAAAGGTAGAGAAATGCAGTGGCCAAAGAATTATTATTTGCAATGTTTATATTTTTCCCACATTGGGGGAATCCATGACAGAGCACTAGGCATTTAGCTGATACTCCAAGTATCTCATCTCTTTGCAAATCCTCATATACTGTGGTAGCAGATGATTATCTTATCATACCATTTACCATTTCTTGTTCTTTCTACTTCTGAATTTTTAAAATCAAATCCATTTGTGTTTTCTTCTTGGCTTGTTCCACTTTGTGCAGCTAATCCAAAAAGGGCAGATTGCTTTCCTAGAGTATCTTTATGGATGCCGTTGCTTTACTTGCTGTTTTTAATATGAATGTTGTTTGGTGCCTTCTTGCATTCTGGTCTTTGACCTGGTGTGGAGAGCAAAGCTCTCCAGATGCACCAAGTTCTAGGACGGTGTGCATGCTGTAGCAAGGAAATTCTGATTCTGTACTCCAAAAACAGATTTACAGAGCCTATCTACCTATATACAGTGATATTTGCATGATTTGCATTTTAATTACTTCCAAACTACTTTGTACAGTAAGGAGAAAGATCGGTACAGAAACTGTGTGGAGATGATGCTTCAAGGAGCCACAAAAATCATCAGAAAAGAGACGGCCAGAAAAGACTTGTGCTGATTTCCAAATTATATGGCATGATTTTTTCTCTGCTAGCATGGATAAATTTTTAAGATGTGCTACAGGGCTTTCCATATATGTAAAGCTAAAGCATTTTAACTTTTCTTCCCACTGATCAATTACTGCTTGCAAATTTGCAACACTGTACCATACAATGCCACTTTGGCAGGGATGGCAGTTGAGTTGAATTCCTCTTTTTTTTAAAAAAAAATCCAACTATTTTTTTCCCAATCATCTAACCATTCTCCTCTGGTGAGGAATGTGTGTGCAGCTGCTCCTGACATGACTTAGCAGCTGCATTGGGGTTGGTTTTATGGAAGTTTGTTTTTTGTGGTCTTGTTATAAAAAGGGATATAACCAAATGTTACGTTTTTATGATTTTTAAAAATCATGCTCATAGCCCTTGGAAGCCAAATTCCCAGTAAGATGCCTGATGATAGAATTCTTCTCTTGTTCTGGGTCTTATAATGTGGAACTGGGTGGGCGAATTTGGAAAGAAAGAAAAGGTGGACTTCCCAAAGCATTTTCTTAGTCATGCTACCTGATATTCCACAGTCTGCTCCACTGAGCAGATTCTCTCCCAATTATCCCACAGACACTCTCATCAAATTCCCAGTCACTCTCCATGCATTTCTTCTATTCACACGCCGTTGCCTCTCATCTCTGGGGAGGAAAAAAAACAACCTAAGACTGCTCTTTGTAATTTATAAATAGATTTTTTTAAATTGCTTATATCTCTTTGTACAATCATAGCGAATGTATCGGACACAACAAATACACCTCTCCATTGGATCTGGTGGTGCCGCCCCCCCCCCCAAATTTGCTGGCAGAGTCTGCCTGTTGGGGGTTGAATTGCCCACTGCCTTCCATGTCAAACCAAGTTTGCTGTCTTCTTCAAGCAGGCTTTACCATGCAAGCATGTTTCTGGCTTTGTGCCTCTCATATCCACTGCTGTAATTTGTTGTAGCGAATAAAAACAAAGAGGAAAATGTGATCGTACTTCCTAAGGCTTTATTTAACCCCCTCTGTTCTCCAAAGGGATGGAAAGAAGGAAACTAAATTGAAGAAGTAGACATCATTTTGAGACTTTCAACTTTCAAAACACTTTGCCGACATTTGAACCGTTTGGGCAATGTGGTTCAAAGAAGAGGGCAAAACACATTTACAAGTATTTTCACCTAACGGTCGGGTTGCTTCCTGCACTGTGTTGCTCACACTTTATGATGTAGGTGAAGAAGCAGGGTGATGGTCCGGCTTTGGGTACTAGACAAGTGCAATTTACATACAGCAAGTTTCTAGTACTTTTAGTGTCAATGACTGCAGCTTATGTGCCCAGCTTATGTGCTCTATCTTGGTTTAATTACAATAATCACTGACTCCCTAATGTTTTTAAAATGGACACAAAGGCACACCTTTCTACTATAAAAAGGCCTGTTTAGAGGCATGATACAAGGCCCAGCATCCACATAATGGCACACAATTGCTTTCCGTCTTACTGCCACCATAGGTGGAGGTTATTCAAGGAACAGCTGGCAGGATATTGTCAGAAAACCTAAAGCTACTCTTATTGCCATTGCTCTTGCTATCCAACACCACTGCATAACCTTTTTAAAAAAATTTACAAAAAATATTTATTGGAAAAGCTGATATTGTGAGAAGAATTCCATCTAGGACTGACGTGTGCCAATTGCTCCATTTTATTACAGAGCAGCAGCTGATTGTACAGCTAAAATAGAATGGTGCTAGTCTGGAAAAAAAAGATAAAACAGAATGCTACATTTTTTTTAAAAAAAATTGGCTATTGAGCTACATTGCCCTCCCTATTTTATTAATAAGGAAAAATGACATTCAAATCATTTATTTATATTTGCACTGATGAAAACCCATTCTGAAGTTCTTATATCAGAAAGTTGAGATATTGGACAACATTGTTTAATTGATTACTATATTGTGATACTACCAGCTTTGATCTAAAATTAGGAGATCTGAATTCTGGAAGTAGCACATTTTAAATAAGTTCTTACTACAACTAGATTATCCATGGAGCAACTGGAATCCATCAATGCTGGCTGACTAATGTTGGACACTGCAGTGAGATCCATCAGACACCGAGTACAAAAATCAGCAGTAAAATACTTTTGGCCCTGTTGGACTCGTGCAGCATGTCAGAAACATTATGTGATTAAATAAATTATAGTCATTAAAAGTTAATTCCATATTTCTCAATATTCCTACATGATACAATCATTCTGAAATTATATGTGCATTCAGTTCGAAGAAGGCTATCATAATCACTGAAAAAGTTTTTCAGGAAGCAAAACTTGCGGAAAAAATTATTGTCCATCAGAAACCGAATGGCACACATTTTTCACTTCCTGAGATTGAAGTGTTCACCTTCCCTTTCTCATTAGTCTTGCTCATTACTCATTTTGATACATTAATGCTCAGTTCATTCCATGAAACTGAGTACATGAGTGCTCATGACATCATTCACATCTTTCAACTGTCATTACTCTGAAAATATCAGCATTCACTTCCTACCTATCCTAACATAAAGGAAATGCCTGCACATATTTGACAGAGTTTGAAATAGTGTAATTTCTCATTATATCATTATGGTTTAGCTAGCTGGAACTGCTGCAATTTCTTTAATGTGTACAAATAATACATTTTTTTTCCTGCGGCTGGCATGACATCAAAGCAAGTGACGATTCCTATTCTGTAAGGAAAGGGGACATGTGCCCTTTAACGGGAGATGCCATCTTTCTCCCCATCCACCCACTCCCACTTAATAAGAACCTTGCCAGAGTAATCCCCACCCTTTCCCATGTCTATGCTGAAGGTCATCTTCTTCCAAACTGGCATCCCAGCACTTAGCTAGCTTGGTGTCAATACGTGGAAGCAAGTTCAATTTCTAGTTCTGAGATCCAACCTTGAGTTCTGACCTTGAGTTCTCTGCATCTCTTCTTGCTGATGGTACCTCTCACAAATAGAACAAACTCAAGAAGAATTTGCAGCAATTCTGCAACAGGACCTCTGGACAAGAGGAGTCAGTGCTGTTGGTGCTTTCTTTTCAGGGGTAAGACTTAGAACCATTCGTTTAGCGATGATTTGAAGTAACAACAGCACTTAAAAAAAACCCAACCTACGGCCCAGCCTCACACTTAAAACCACTGCCGCATCCGCAGAGTCATGTGATCAAAATTCAAATAGCAATAGCACTTAGACTTATATACTGCTCCATACTGCTTTACAGCCCTTTCTAAGTGGTTTACAGAATCAGCATATTGCTCCAACAACTTGGGTCCTCATTTTACCGACCTCGGAAGGATGGAAGGCTGAGTCAACCTTGAGCCGGTGAGAATCAAACTCCTGGCTATGAGCAGAGTTAACCTACAGCACTACATTCTAACACTGCTCAGATGCTTGGCAGCTGCCATGTATTTAAGATAGTTGCTGTGTCCCAGGGTCACCTGATTTCCATTTGCAACCTTTTCAGCTGGTTTCCAGCAAGCAAAGTCTGTGGGAAAAGCCCAATTTGCTTAACAACCTCACAATTCAATTAAGAGGTGATCTGCTTAACAACCACGGCAAAAAAAAGACTTTGCAGCTGGACACAACTCACCACTTTGCTTAGCAACAGAAATTAGCAACTGTGGTCATAAGTCAAGGGCCACCTGTACAGGATTTGTTTGTTTTAATATTACCTATGTGAATATATAATCCCTGCAATAACTAGCAAGTTGTGTGTATAGATAGGGAGCTGGTAGTTTTCCAGATGTTGCTTAATTGTAACACAGCCATCCTAACCAAGGATGAGGGATGCTATGAACAGCAGCTCAGTGACGTCTGGAGAGCTAAGTCTCTGTGTAAGAAGTATCATTGAGGAAAGGGGGAATGTGCAGGAATTGATGTTTTTGGTTTCTAGTACATCTGCTGGGAGGCATAATGGAGGTTGCCTTCCCCAGTTGCAAAACAGTATCTAAGAGACAGATATATCTGTAAAAGGAAATAATCACCAGGCAGTCATTCTTCTGCTGTCTGTCATCAGACTGATAGGTGCTGGAATTGCTTTCTCTCTCACCTGTCAAATGCTGCCAGAATCCAAGGCAATCTATAATAATACATCTGTTTAAAGAAGAAAACCTGAGAGATGTCAGCACAGGCCTAAATTTCCTTTGATAACCGTTGCAATAGAAAGCAGTACAGAATGTGGAAGAGGCTCTTCTGATAGGACAAGTGGGGTCATCCATTAAATCCTCCTCCTAGCTCTCAGCTGTCCAGTCTTGTTAGCTTAGATGGCTGAGTGATGTGTTTGGAGCAGGCATCTGAACACCGCAGAAGAGTTCATTAGCAATTCCTTGTGACTGGGACCTAGCAGGCAATTCATGGCTTCATTTAACCTTGTGGCGAATAACCTGTGACTCTATAGCTGTGGGTCCCTTTTGGCAGTCCTTGGGATCCATTCCAATTATGACTGCTGAAAACCTCCCTGTCTTGAGTTTGGAAACTAGCACTGGACTAGTAAAGTCCTAACTGAAAAACAATCAAGTTACCAACAGCAGCTTCTGCTACATAGAAGTCTTTAAAAAAAAATATCTTAGCAGGGAAGGAAGCCCATAAGGCTTGTGTAATGTACTTAACAAAATTCATCATTCCACCTATTAAACATCTGAATTCCCAATCCCATTAACCCAGTCTCACATCTTCCAATTTATATAATCACAAGGTAGCCTAGTATTTCTTAAAGATGCTGAAACTGGAAAGGCTAGCATTACTAGAGGAGGAGGAGGAGGAGGAGGAGGAGGCAATGGTACAATAACCCAGCAGATACAGTCTTCTTTGGGCCACAGAGTATAATTGACCCCTTCCCTTAAGTGGAGATGGATCCAGAAGGACCGGATCAAAAATTCAATTCAATTGAAATGTAAATTTAACATATTAAGTATAAATAAGCTCAAGGGGACTTTCCTTTCCTTCATTTTATTCCACAACCAGCAACCCTATGAGGAGGTCTGGGCTCAGAAAAAGTGACTAGCCCAAATTCATCCAGTGACTCTCTTTGGCTATCAATCTGAACACTGATCTCCCCAGATCTAGTCCAACACCTGTACCCCTACACATCACTGACTCTTTAAGCCTCTGCATATATTATGTTTTGCCCCTTTTTGTCAAATGACAAAATACAGTTCAGCAGCAACTGTTGAAAGGGTTCTGGAGGCTGGACAGCAGATGGCCCTGAAGCCTCAGAGGGCAAACCCTGAGGATAAAGACAGGGCTCTCCAGGGGCAGAATCTTCTCTTGCTTGCTTCTGGTCAGTAATTAATTGGGAAAAAGGAAGCACAAAGAAGCCACTCCCTTTCCTGTTCTAAAGATCACAGCCCACAGAATCAAAGCCATAGCTGCATAAATTTAAGAGCAACACTTACAAACAAAAAAAACCACTGGGCAATCCAGTTGCGATAGTAGATAGATGAGAGAAAGAGAGAGAGAGAGAGAGATGGTTGCATGCACTGCACGACAGGTAATTCAAAGCATGTCTGTAGAAAACTCAAAACTGCTGGCCGCCCTCTATTTTAATTTACACCAGAAAGAAAGCTGGGGGGGGGGGCAGGGGAGGGAGGGATAATATGGCAGATATACTAGTGATTTAATGCTCTCTGGGAGTGTATTTTGAACCCAGGACTTCCTAGCAATTAGGATAAGATACAAAACTTCTGGAAGTCTTTGAACAATATTAAAAAAAAAACACCTCTTTCCAATAAATTTTCAAGTGTTTCAATAGATTTACCAAAAATCAAGATGGGATAGTAAAGACCCCTTTCCTATCAAGTTGTCACTTTAGCAATACTTTTTTTTAAGTGCTGAAAAATATTAAATTTGCAATTTCTTGTATTTTGGAATCTATCAAAAGCAGACATTTGCAGCTGTGACGTTAAGAAACATTAGATTTTTTTTTAAAAAAGAGTAGCTTGGCTTTGAAACTATTTTTAGATTACCATATAAAATATATAATTAGATACAATAAACATCATATATGATATTCCCTATTATTTCAGCAAATCTTGACTACTATAATAACTATGACCAGGGCTTTTTTTCTCATAGAACGCTCAGAACGGATTTCCGGCACCTTTTTTGGATGGAACTTTGTAGGGTAGGCAAGGCGGGTTGTACGATGTGTGTGAGTTCCGGCACCTTTTTTTTTTTTTTAGAAAAAAAGCACTGACTATGACACATACATAAACATAGACAATAAGACAAATATTTCCTCCGTTTTCATAGGAGATAATACTGTGACCTATTATACCCTACTGTATGTCTTACATATGGTACTGATCTGAATTATTTATTATAATATTTAAGGTCATATAAAAAGCAAGTACATCTGATTTAACTAGTCATTAGCATGTACTGAGGGATACCACACTGGTGGTGATAGTTTGCAACAACTGATACAAAACAGAATCTTTCAGATCATGAAGATTCTGAGACATTATGGGAACCAACAACTCCATTTCTAGTAATGCAATGCAATTCAATTCAATTTCTAGTTTTGCTAAGGAGGCAATAGTCTATTCTCTTCAAAGGATGTTTCTCTATGTGGGTGGTATTTATTCCCCAGTTCCCTGACATTGCCCATTCTATGGATATTCTGTATCTTCAGGACAAATTAAGGAAAGGTTTAATTTAACAAAGCAGGCTACTTTTTATTTTTTTTATAGTGAAATACAGATAACAATCTCCATGTCAACAGAGACTAAATATATAAATACATAGGAATTATATGATGAACCAAAAAACCTAGATATAACATAATGATTAAAACAAACTAAACGTGACAAAAAGATGGGAAAGGAGTTAATTAGCAACAGAAAACAAAGAAATAAAACTTCCCTATAATATCCTCTCCTAGTGATATAAAACACAGTCCTTAAGCTCGTTGTTATATTTAGATTGTATACTGCCACATGTGTTTCTTCACATTCTCATTTTTAAGCTTTTGAAAGTTCTAAAATCCATTCCTTAAAATCAGGAGGATAAGTTTCTTTCCATTTGTGTAAAATTATCTCCTTTGCCCTGCCCCAGTCAAAGCTTTTCACAAGAAGACAAAGTGTTTTAGGAATGGAGGTCAACATCTCAGAAAGATGCAGTCTGTGCTGAGCACTCTTCCTGAATTCTCCATTTTTTTTCAGCATCTCCACCTAGGCTAATATTTGCATGCAAATATTCCTGCATGCCGTGCTTAGGCTGCAAAAAAGTGATGTGATTAGCTTGGGTAAAATATTCATTATATATTTGTGTCCAAATATCCACCAATTATTTCCATCCAAGTCCAACAAATGTTCTTTTTCTTCACTTCTGTCCCTGAATCTGCAGAACTGAGAACATGATGTTTATGGGGCTAATCAGGGAACAAGGACTCTAAAATGTTCTCTAGCTACGTATGTTGCTACTGTTTCCCACCTCTGTTTCATGATAAAGGAGCAGCCATGATTTTGGCTCCAAGACAGAAGACTGGGGCGGAGGGGAGCTCAGTACAATAATGACACAGCATCCCTCTTGAACAATTAAGCCTTTGGTAGCTGGGACAGCTGGGACTGGGACAGACGCTATCATTATATAGAATATCAACTAATCCATCCCAACTGCATTGAAGTAGAAGCCCCCTCCCACCCACCTCACTGCCGTTTGCCTTCTGCCAGCCAGTATGGTTGGTGCAGAGAGCCAGAGGTTTTGCTGAGTGAGCTGGCTGGCTGGGTGCCACGCAGACAGAGCCAAGGCCTGGCTGCTCAGAGAGGATGCTTAGCTGTAGCAAAGCCTTTGGAGATTGTTCCGTCATGAATGAAGGGAGGACCTAGCATTGCTGAAGGGGGACTGAGCTTCCCATTTTTAGATGCATTCCCACTCGGTATCCAGCAATTCCTCTTGGGCTGACATCATTGTATCGACAGAGCTATTTAAGCTGACCCAGGACAGAAACAGCGTGAGCCTGGGGACTTCGCCTACACGTGCTGCTCCTGCTGCTGACTGTGCCTCCGCTCTGTTTTCGCAAGGAGACCCCCCGGCAACATGGCCCCCAAGAAGGACTTCCCTGTGAAGCGGCCGGTAGCCCCACCTGCCAAACCAGCAGCTAAACCAGCCGGGCCAAAGCCAGGATTCCTGGCAGGTAAAAGCAAAGTGCCGGAAACAGCACCAGCGCCACCAACACTAGCACCAGAGAAGCCCAAGGAGCCGCCCATCGACCTTTCCAAAGTGGTGGTAAGTGAGGCTTGGAGGAAGAGTGAAGCTGCAGGGAATCCATTTCTTTCCAAAGGAAGAAGGGCACGATAGCCGCCATCTTAGGTCCTTTTCTCTCCATCAAAAGCAATGCCTTAAGATCGCTATAATGCTTAACTGAGGGGTGTAACACCTCAGAGCTAGATATGGGAAGAATAAACCCACTAAGAATTGACAGTAAATATTTCAAATGTGAAGTATAGGGAGACTTCATTTAGTGACGACAATTGGGGCAGGCAACTCGGTCATTGAACAAAGTGGTTACTAAGTGAAACTGCAACTGTCCTTCTTACTTTAACTTTGCTTTACAGACCTGCAAAGGTCATAAATGTGAGGACTGGTTACAAAGTTACATCCCTCTCATAACTGCAAACAGTTGCTATATAAGACAGGCACTAAATGAGACTACCTGTAATCACATTATTAGGAGAAGACTAAATACCCATTAAGGAAAGAAGACATCCTGATTTAGAAGCCATTTATTACCCTGTTCCATTGATTTTCTTCATCTTGCCGGATATAAATGTCAGAGTAGCAGTTGCATTCGAGTTTGAGTGATTTCTACAGGCACAATGAAGACAACAGTGCTTAAAAAAGTTAAAATGGTTTGAGAAGGGCATCGCTTCCCGTGTTTTGTTAATTGTTTCCCTTCGCTGGTCATCAGGTTTTGCAAAATTTTAAAATGCAAACAGTTAAAATGCAGACAGTTAAATAAATATAAGGAACATGAACAGAAATATCTTTTTCAACCCACTAGATTTCTGGGGCAGGGGGAATCACATATATCCCCCTTTAGCCTGACATGATGTATTTCACAACATGTCTACTGTAGTTTCTTTCAAAAATTGGGCAGAAGAGCTGACAGTTTCAGAGCACACAATGACTGTTCCAGGACCTGCTTGCTTGAGAGAGAAGAAAAATGCTAACGTCTGCATACCTACCAGATATCTTTCATGGGACTTCTCTAGATTTGCTGGACTACAATCTCCATCAACTCTGGCCCTGGTGATTGAGAGTAATGGTAGGCACCACCAGAGGAGCTTCATAGTATCTCCAAGAACAGCAACTATTCTTATAAATCAGGGGTCCCCAATCCTGGTCCATGGACCAGTACCGGTCCACGGCATGCCAGCAACCGGTTCGCACAAACAAGCAGAGCCCCATCCATGGGATGCAGGCAGCACATAAACCCAGACACTCTCCGGTCCGCGGAAAAACCTTTCTCCACGGAACCGGTCCCTGGTGCCCAAAAGGTTGGGGACCTCTGTTATAAATAACCAAGAACCAGGCCAATGTCAGGTGCAAATTGAACCATGCTTTTTCTATGTGCAAATCTAATCTGGTTTTATTATTATTGCTACATTCTGATGTTCATTTTCTGAGAGCCCTATCTTCCTTTAACCTCACTTGCTATCTCTCCACTGGAAGCAGCTTGGTCTTTCCTAGGAGTCAAGTAGCTTCTGAACTTCCTGCAACATTTCAAAATCATTTATTTCATCTGTATAGCTATAGCTCTCATTTCTCAGAAAAGTAAGCAAGCAATCGAGCAATTTCTGATTTTTTTTTGTGGGACAGGAAGTTATAAAGTTAGTGGTACAAGGAGAACGAGAGAGTTATAATCAACAGACATTTCACTGGAGACATTTTGAGTTCCCTTTGTAATTTTTAAGGTGAAAAAGAGATTTCGTTATCACTGAAAAATTACAAGGCAGAAAATTCAATGGCTGTATTCCTTTGGATGTTTGTGCAGCTGATTGTGTCCCTTTATTACACTCTAGATAAGTTAACCCTGCTTACTTAATGTATCTCACTTGAATTGGAATAACAGATGCCACAGGAAATTACCATGAATACAATGGCATAACTGTTTGCTTCTTAGGGCATCTGGCTAGGCAAAATTAGAAAGAGAAGAGAAAGCTGAACTCAGAGCTGATCTTTAATTTGAGCTCAACACTCAAATAAACTGAATGAAATATACAAGTAGTAAAAAATAATTATGTACACCTATTTGTAGAGACAAGGACCGCTATCTTTTTTCTGATGCAAGGTTTATACAGATACCTGTTTAATTTTTGTCTCTGTATCTGCATGAAATTACAAAGATGGCTATTAAGAATTCTAAAACAAGTTCAGGAACAAATTATTATGCATAAATTCAATTGCAAGTAAAAAGCTGAATCTTCGTTCTGGTCTCAGTTCTTTGTATCAAAGGCCAGGCTATTACACCAAGAAAGCCCAACAGTTTTATTATATACTAGCTGTATCCGGCCACACGTTGCTGTGGCTCAGTCTGGTTAAATGGAAAAGAAAGAAAAGAGAAAGCGCACGTTTGTAATATGTTTAATTTCACAATGCTTGTGGGTATACAATATTTTTTGTTGTTCCATTGTCTGTGCAGATATAGAGATTGTCTGGTTTGCCGACTCTAGAACACGCAACATATAATTGTCCATGTGAGAAGCAATNCCCTGCCCCAGTCAAAGCTTTTCACAAGAAGACAAAGTGTTTTAGGAATGGAGGTCAACATCTCAGAAAGATGCAGTCTGTGCTGAGCACTCTTCCTGAATTCTCCATTTTTTTTCAGCATCTCCACCTAGGCTAATATTTGCATGCAAATATTCCTGCATGCCGTGCTTAGGCTGCAAAAAAGTGATGTGATTAGCTTTGGTAAAATATTCATTATATATTTGTGTCCAAATATCCACCAATTATTTCCATCCAAGTCCAACAAATGTTCTTTTTCTTCACTTCTGTCCCTGAATCTGCAGAACTGAGAACATGATGTTTATGGGGCTAATCAGGGAATAAGGACTCTAAAATGTTCTCTAGCTACGTATGTTGCTACTGTTTCCCACCTCTGTTTCATGATAAAGGAGCAGCCATGATTTTGGCTCCAAGACAGAAGACTGGGGCGGAGGGGAGCTCAGTACAATAATGACACAGCATCCCTCTTGAATAATTAAGCCTTTGGTAGCTGGGACAACTGGGACTGGGACAGACACTATCATTATATAGAATATCAACTAATCCATCTCAACTGCATTGAAGTAGAAGCCCCCTCCCACCCACCTCACTGCCGTTTGCCTTCTGCCAGCCAGTATGGCTGGTGCAGAGAGCCAGAGGTTTTGCTGAGTGAGCTAGCTGGCTGGGTGCCACGCAGACAGAGCCAAGGCCTGGCTGCTCAGAGAGGATGCTTAGCTGTAGCAAAGCCTTTGGAGATTGTTCCGTCATGAATGAAGGGAGGACCTAGCATTGCTGAAGGGGGACTGAGCTTCCCATTTTTAGATGCATTCCCACTCGGTATCCAGCAATTCCTCTTGGGCTGACATCATTGTATCGACAGAGCTATTTAAGCTGACCCAAGACAGAAACAGCGTGAGCCTGGGGACTTCGCCTACACGTGCTGCTCCTGCTGCTGACTGTGCCTCCGCTCTGTTTTCGCAAGGAGACCCCCCGGCAGCATGGCCCCCAAGAAGGACTTCCCTGTGAAGCGGCCGGTAGCCCCACCTGCCAAACCAGCAGCTAAACCAGCCGGGCCAAAGCCAGGATTCCTGGCAGGTAAAAGCAAAGTGCCGGAAACAGCACCAGCGCCACCAACACTAGCACCAGAGAAGCCCAAGGAGCCGCCCATCGACCTTTCCAAAGTGGTGGTAAGTGAGGCTTGGAGGAAGAGTGAAGCTGCAGGGAATCCATTTCTTTCCAAAGGAAGAAGGGCACGATAGCCGCCATCTTAGGTCCTTTTCTCTCCATCAAAAGCAATGCCTTAAGATCGCTATAATGCTTAACTGAGGGGTGTAACACCTCAGAGCTAGATATGGGAAGAATAAACCCACTAAGAATTGACAGTAAATATTTCAGATGTAAAGTATAGGGAGACTTCATTTAGTGACGACAATTGGGGCAGGCAACTCGGTCATTGAACAAAGTGGTTACTAAGTGAAACTGCAACTGTCCTTCTTACTTTAACTTTGCTTTACAGACCTGCAAAGGTCATAAATGTGAGGACTGGTTACAAAGTTACATCCCTCTCATAACTGCAAACAGTTGCTATATAAGACAGGCACTAAATGAGACTACCTGTAATCACATTATTAGGAGGAGAAGACTAAATACCCATTAAGGAAAGAAGACATCCTGATTTAGAAGCCATTTATTACCCTGTTCCATTGATTTTCTTCATCTTGCCGGATATAAATGTCAGAGTAGCAGTTGCATTCGAGTTTGAGTGATTTCTACAGGCACAATGAAGACAACAGTGCTTAAAAAAGTTAAAATGGTTTGAGAAGGGCATCGCTTCCTGTGTTTTGTTAATTGTTTCCCTTCGCTGGTCATCAGGTTTTGCAAAATTTTAAAATGCAAACAGTTAAAATGCAGACAGTTAAATAAATACAAGGAACATGAACAGAAATATCTTTTTCAACCCACTAGATTTCTGGGGCAGGGGGAATCACATATATCCCCCTTTAGCCTGACATGATGTATTTCACAACATGTCTACTGTAGTTTCTTTCAAAAATTGGGCAGAAGAGCTGACAGTTTCAGAGCACACAATGACTGTTCCAGGACCTGCTTGCTTGAGAGAGAAGAAAAATGCTAACGTCTGCATACCTACCAGATATTTTTCATGGGACTTCTCTAGATTTGCTGGACTACAATCTCCATCAACTCTGGCCCTGGTGATTGAGAGTAATGGTAGGCACCACCAGAGGAGCTTCATAGTATCTCCAAGAACAGCAACTATTCTTATAAATCAGGGGTCCCCAATCCTGGTCCATGGACCGGTACCAGTCCACGGCATGCCAGCAACCGGTTCGCACAAACAAGCAAAGCCCCATCCGTGGGATGCAGGCAGCACATAAACCCGCACACTCTCTGGTCCGTGGAAAAACCTTTCTCCACGGAACCGGTCCCTGGTGCCCAAAAGGTTGGGGACCTCTGTTATAAATAACCAAGAACCAGGCCAATGTCAGATGCAAATTGAACCATGCTTTTTCTATGTGCAAATCTAATCTGGTTTTATTATTATTGCTACATTCTGATGTTCATTTTCTGAGAGCCCTATCTTCCTTTAACGTCACTTGCTATCTCTCCACTGGAAGCAGTCTTTCCTAGGAGTCAAGTAGCTTCTGAACTTCCTGCAACATTTCAAAATCATTTATTTCATCTGTATAGCTATAGCTCTCATTTCTCAGAAAAGTAAGCAAGCAATCGAGCGATTTCTGAATTTTTTTGTGGGACAGGAAGTTATAAAGTTAGTGGTACAAGGAGAACGAGAGAGTTATAATCAACAGACATTTCACTGGAGACATTTTGAGTTCCCTTTGTAATTTTTAAGGTGAAAAGGAGATTTCGTTATCACTGAAAAATTACAAGGCAGAAAATTCAATGGCTGTATTCCTTTGGATGTTTGTGCAGCTGATTGTGTCCCTTTATTACACTCTAGATAAGTTAACCCTGCTTACTTAATGTATCTCACTTGAATTGGAATAACAGATGCCACAGGAAATTACCATGAATACAATGGCATAACTGTTTGCTTCTTAGGGCATCTGGCTAGGCAAAATTAGAAAGAGAAGAGAATGCTGAACTCAGAGCTGATCTTTAATTTGAGCTCAACACTCAAATAAACTGAATGAAATATACAAGTAGCAAAAAATAATTATGTACACCTATTTGTAGAGACAAGGACCGCTATCTTTTTTCTGATGCAAGGTTTATACAGATGCCTGTTTAATTTTTGTCTCTGTGTCTGCATGAAATTACAAAGATGGCTATTAAGAATTCTAAAACAAGTTCAGGAACAAATTATTATGCATAAATTCAATTGCAAGTAAAAAGCTGAATCTTCATTCTGGTCTCAGTTCTTTGTATCAAAGGCCAGGCTACTACACCAAGAAAGCCCAACAGTTTTATTATATACTAGCTGTACCCGGCCACACGTTGCTGTGGCTCAGTCTGGTTAAATGGAAAAGAAAGAAAAGAGAAAGCGCACATTTGTAATATGTTTAATTTCACAATGCTTGTGGGTATACAATATTTTTTGTTGTTCCATTGTCTGTGCAGATATAGAGATTGTCTGGTTTGCCGACTCTAGAACACGCAACATATAATTGTCCATGTGAGAAGCTATCCGTGTCTAGATCTAAACCGCACAATTCTAAAGATTGGCCCTTTTTTGTTTTTACCTGTCACAGGTATGACATCTATATAATAGTAGGTATATAAAAACACGCGCATATTCGAATGCAACGTTGTGTCAAAATTTCAAAGCAATCGGTGAAGAACTTTCGAAGATTTAAGATTTTGAACAAACGAACATTTACATTTTTATTTATATAGATAATATTAGCTTTGATTTGAAATTTATTTTAATATGCAAACCCAATTTCTTGATCTCTACATTGGACTAACCACTAACCACTATGGCTTTCTGAATTTAGACATTTGGGAGTCCTCACCTACTTTTAAGCAACCATATGAATAGGAAAAACAAACAGATTAACTTCCATTGTTAACTGCTTTCTGCAAACAAATCACGACAGGCTTTTTTGGGGGGGAGGGGGAGAGGATTAGTAGCAGATGTTGTTGCTGCCAGGTATTATGATGCTCTAAGTTTAGGATGGTTCAATCTTCGCTATACCATAGAAGTTTTAGTTTTAGTTATAGTTCTATTCATTTGGGGGTGTACTATGGATGTTTCATTCTATATGTACTATCATTATGGCAGCATGCAAGGCTGAATGGGAAATAA
>NW_015387872.1:384148-425470 GCF_001527695.2 Protobothrops mucrosquamatus
GGAGATTATCAAACTCAGGGCCTCTTCAACCCCAACAGTATCGTGGCAGGGCTGTATTGTTCATTGGCCTCCAAACCAATCAAATGTTTCAGGTAAAATTTTCCACTAGATATATTGTTATAATTGCAAATGGGTAATAGTAGGAATGCAAATGCACAATAATAATGTGTCCACTAATACACACGGCACGGCTAAACATTCAAAGCCTATCATACCTTGGTTAATTAGGCCACCAGTATGGTGCTTTGAGACTTTTTCTTTTGGATCAATTTATTGGTGGGAATGAAAACACAAGGAGGGGAAGAGTGACTTGGCCTGGCTCAGGAATTCTGGGAGTTGAAGTCCACAAGTCATAAAAGAGCCAAGGTTGCCTACCCCTGTTTGACTAGACCAAAATGGCTCTCAAAATGTGCTTACAGCTAAGGAGTAAGACTATAAACAGATACATAAAAATAATAAACTTGGAGGATTATGCTATTTAACACATAACATATGACATCATACAGTACTTTTTCAGTAAAATATTGACATGCCCTATTTTTTTTAAAAAAAATCCTCAATACTTGTCACTTGGTGTCTTCAGAGCTAAGAATTTAAATTAAAAAAAAAGCTTGCTCTGATGAGCAGAGTTTATTTATTTTAAAGAGGCAGCAAATGAAATATATCCTCTGAGCCTTAAAAAATTGTTTTCCTCCCATGCAATTACTGGTCAGTTCAGAATAAATCAGCCAGGATGAAATATTGAAATTTCTTTCTCACATGCACTTTCTATCACAAGTTCCCCATTAAAGGTTAATTTGAATATTGGACTCTGGAACCTCAATAATTACCTAAAGAACAATATCAGTTCTAAAGCTTGTTTTTAAAACAATGCACTTCACTAACAATGGGGTTGATTAACTTAAAAACATCGTGGCAAATTTGGGAAAAAAAATTGTACTATAAGGATTTCTGCTTGTTCTGATAAATGACATAATTTCCTATTTCTTTATTCTTTCTAGATTGAATTCACCAAAGAGCAGTTGGAAGGTGAGTTAATTCCATATCACTGGCCACCAAGAGACCTGGATTTATCTTACCATATATTTATGCATAAACAAACATAAACACAAGCAAATGTGCAAGCAAGCATTAGTGTAATTCAACAGACAACTTTTATTTGTTTCTCCATTGTAACAAAATGACCACTTAGACTTGATTCCTAAGATTATAAGCAGATGTTAAGAGAAATGATGTCAGGAAGAGTAAGCTAGTATCTGTATCAAATAACTGATTTATCCCATCTCTATCCTTGAACGTACTTCCACCATTATATCAGATATAACCAGATCCATGCAGATCTGAATTCTGTTGCAAACGTCAGTTATAATTCAGGAGAGACTGAATTCATGTTTTATTCCTGTTGGATCCGGTGCGACCAGATGTAATGGAATGTGTAAATGACCTTGGGGAAAGAGAGGAAAAGATGCTGTCTAGTAAGAATCAGACGAGAGTCAGGAGCCTCAGTGGCTTAATGATCAGAGAGAGAGAGAGAAAAAAAACTTAGGAAGCACCTGCAGTTAAAAGGGGCAGCAGGAAGTCTGTACAGTATTTTCAGACTTGCAAGATATTAACGTAGTCTTACAATAAAGTAAGACCACTTTATTATAACTATATAAGTATTATAACTTACTTTATAAGTAAGATATACTTTTCAGTCCTACAAGAAAGACCAGACTAAAAACCAAGGCCACGTAGATCAGTATTACTTTTATTGTAACAGAGTCTCCTTGCAAGTCTTCCTGCATTCATCGTTCTTCCCCCTCCCTCTTTATCTTTGTGTGAAGAAAAAAAGAGAATTAAACAATCAAGAACCCTTCTTGCAATAAATACCTCAGGCTTTAGGGTACTGTAAGACTACAGGTAGTCCTCCAAAATTTCCGTTGCTAAAGCAAGACATTTGTTAAGTGAATTTTGACCCATTTTTACAACCTTTCTTGTTAAATGAATCACTGCAGCTGTGGAGTTAGTAACATGGTTATTAAGTGAACCTGACTTTGCTTGTCAGAAGGTCGCCAAAGGTGATCACATGACCCCGGGACACTGCAACCGTCATAAATATGAGTCAGTTGCCAAACATCTGAATTTTGTTCATGTGACTGTGGGGATGTGCAACGGTTTCTAAGTTTGAAAAACGGTCATCAGTCACTTTTTTTCAGTGTCGTCGTAGCTTTGAACAGTCACTAATTAAACTGTTGTAAGTCAAGGACTACCTATACGACTCCCTTTGAATTTCCTTCTCGTCTCGCCTGAATATGAGAGCACTTTCAAATGACAGTATGTCTTTACTAAGGAATCTGACATGCTTGGCGGGCTCATCGACACATTTTTCAAGCTGTGCCACTTGAGGAGCAAATTCTCACGATGCTGTGAACCTTGACACAATGGTCTGCCAACAGCAATAAATCCTCATGATGCCACCTTTGTCACATCTCCAGCCTACCATGAAGCCAGCCTAAATTCAACTTTAGCTGGTTGAGTTTTAAAGCAATGTCTTCCTCCTTACTGTATGAATGTCGCATGGCCCCTCACTGATGACACATCGGTAATGATCCCATCAGAGGCTGAGACCTGCCCAGCTCCTCTTGCCCGCCGGCCCCATCCCACCCGTCAGTTGCTGGGTTCTGCCTTCATAGCTGTTTGGTTTCTATTACTGGAGAGACCTAATGATCTCGCTCCCACAGCTGCGTTTCTCCATGGAGAAATGCCCTGGAGAAGCATTATGCTGGCTCTTAAGAGCCATAGGCTTAGTGCTCTTTTGCAAGAATTTTTAAACATGTGTCACTTAGACAATCTGTCACCATGGCCCAAGCCTGCCCATCCCTGTCCTCAACACACGTTCTGGATGGGGAGACTTTGCTGCTTTTCCCACTGGCAGATGACCCTGAGTGGGACAGCAAACGTATCTCACATTAAAACTGCAAAGGACAGAAACAGTCACCAGTCTTGCTACAGAACCAGAAGAAATATGTTGTTGGGATAAGGCAAACAATGTCACACACTTTTTGGCCCATTTGGAGAGGGAAGGGATCCTCATTAACATAGCTAGGAGGAAAAGCCCTAGAAGGAATTTTAATAATTCCCAGAACTGAAATTTTGCTATAATTAGCTCAATTATTAGAGAGAGGGTTAGGTATAAAATCTGAGCTTGGATCTGCACCTGAGGAGCAATGTCTGAGTGCTCTAACAGTGTGAAATGGAAAGGATCAATTCCCCAATAACAAAATCCCAGAAACAAGACAATGATGCCCCTTTGAAAGATCATTGAGATGCTTTACATCTTCATCTCTCTAGATCAGAGGTCCCCAACCTTTTGGGCACCAGGGACCGGTTCCGTGGAGAAAGATTTTTTCACGGCCCAGAAAGTGTGTGGTTTTCTGTGCTGCCTGTATCCCACACATGGGGCTTTGCTTGTTTGTTGCGGACCGGTTGCTGGCATGCCGCAGCCGGTACCGGTCCATGGACCAGGGGTTGGGGACCCCTGCTCTAGATGTATCCCAAACAGAGCTTGCTATTAGAGAGGAAGCCTCCTCCTAATTGACTATGACTGACAGAAACTGGGCAGGCAGGTGTTGCAGACGGCAGTGTCCAGTTTTTTAGGATTACATATAAATCCTCTAGTTGACACTGGCAGAAAGACAAGCTTGACACTTTATCTCCATCAAACTCCTGGCCCCCTGCAGCTCTCCACATCACCAAAGAACTGTATCAAAGTTTGATCTGATCTCTCTAGATTACAAGGAGGCCTTTGGGCTCTTTGATCGGGTCGGCGATGGCAAAATCCAGTTGAGCCAGTGTGGAGATGTGATGAGGGCACTGGGCCAGAATCCTACTAATGCTGAAATCCGGAAAGTCCTGGGACATCCAAAGCCTGATGGTAAGTCATCTCTGGTTTACCATGTGCAGGGAAAATTATAATACAGCATGACCACAGGATGGCAGCAGATTCCAGATTTAAGGGATCATATTAGAACATTCAGCCTTCATTTATTTATTTATTTATTTTATTTATAATCCCATTTATACCCCGCCCTTCTCCCGAGGGACAGAACAGCTCTGTTGTAGTTAGGAATATAAAGCTGGAAAATGTGGGTTATGTAGTTCCACTGTTGAGGGAAAACTCTGTCTTCTTCTTCTGTCTTAATTATAATCTGATCTGCAGAAATCAACAAGCCATGATTTCTGATGCACAGGAATAAATATCTTAACCTATAAACTCTGTTACAATTATTAGAAGCATGCAGCCATTCTTCTTGAACATGCTAGGAACCTGCAACACCATTTATGAGTAAAGAAATAACTTTAGTATAATTTATATTTGCAAGAATATGTTAAAAAATTGAATCGACACTTAGTTGAATGAAACATAATGGCCAACAGTATAATACATATACAGTATAATGCTAAACATAAGTAGTAGTCTATGTATCACAGTAGCTGAGTTCAAGAATTATGCTAAACCCAAATTAAACTTAGCAAAATGTGTGAACTCAGGCAATGTGATTAAGAGGAGGGGTTTAAAAATATAAATGTATATACTCTTCCCTATACTGAACACATAACTTAAATTAAGTGCATAATATAATCTAAGCACACACAAATATAGTGTATCAAAGAAAAATATAGCATATCAAAGATAACGTTTTTCTAATTTAATTTGCATTTAAAATTTACATTTTTCAAACAATTTGGATTTCAAGAGTTCAGACTAAAAAATTATAGCAGTAAAAAGTGATAAGCCAGTCTGGCATAGAACTTAAAACAGGGACGCTGTGAGTTTTGGTGTACCTTAGGCATAAAGCCAGTTTAGGTGATCTTGGGCCATCCCTCTTTCTTAGCCTTTGAGAGGCAAGCAGGGGAAAATCATTTCCGAAATTTTGCCAATAAAACTATAGGGACTCCTCCTGGCAGATGCCAGGAATCAACACTAACTCAAAGGCAGACACACACAAAATTGCAAGACTAGCAGTTGTGCAGGACATGTACACAGCCTGGAAAGTTGTTGTTTCTTTATTGTATTATGCTTTCAGCATATTTTTAATTGTATTCTACTATTCAAGCCGGGAGAGTCCAACCAGCACAATCCAAGAAAATGAATACAGAATAACAGAGTTGGAAGGGTGCCTTGAGATCTTCTAGTCTAACCCCCTGCTCGAGTAGGAGAGCTATAACTATATATACCCTACATACATACCCAGTACATACGTACATAAATGAGAGAGAGTCTATACCCTAAACCAATACACCCTATACACTATAAAAAGAGGTATCCATAGGACAGAAACAAGTCCCTTTCCCCAACAGCTCAGTATATGTCAGTTTCTATATTCATCTATATTATTTATATTCGCTTTTCTCTTAGGATAGTGAATGATCCCAGCCGCAGCTCTGCAACTCACCGGCTTCAAAGAGGAAAGTTATTTGGGGCGGGCAGGGGCGCTCATATTGCATCTGCGGACACGCCTGTTCCAGTGATGGCTGGCCTCTAAGGAGATGCCGTGTGTCATGACTGGAGCACCCCCGCACATTATCATCTTTCCTCCTTCGAATCCGGGTTACTTACGTAGCTCTACAGTACAGAGATAACATAATAACAGAATTGGAAGGGACTTTGGAGGTCTTCTAGTCCAACTCCCTGCTCAAGTGGGAAACCTTGTACCATTTCAGACAAATGGTTGTCCAATCTCTTCTTAAAAACTTCCAGTGTTGGAGCATCCATAACTTCTGGAGGCAAGAAGTTCCACTGATTAATTGTTCTCACTGTCAGGAAATTTCTCCTTAGTTTCACTAACATTTTCCCATTTTCACTTGCAGCTAAGAACACAAATCTCTCCCCAGAATGTGTTCTCAGATATACTTAGATATACTCACTTAGATTCCCAAGAACGGATTCTGGTTATAAGCCACAGTTATCAAGGCTGAGCAATTCATCACCTGGGGCTATATATTGCCAATCCTTTTTTTCTGACCGTTCAACACATCTAATTTAATTGTTTTTAAAGGACATGCAAGTCCCTCAGCAATTTTTTTTCTTTAGTTTTAATTCCTTAGTGAAGGAGTTCTACCTATGTGTCACAGAAATAGCTTTTTGAGATTCAAGGATGGAGAGTTGGGTGGGAAATGAATGCTTCTTCTCCTTTTGCATCTTCTCTTTCCCCACCTTCTGATCGCCCCCAGAGCTGAAATCTAAACGGGTGGAGTTTGAAGAGTTCCTGCCAATGCTGCAGACAGTTGCCAAGAACAAAGATCAAGGCACCTATGAAGATTATGTGGAAGGGCTCAGAGTCTTTGATAAAGAGGGGAACGGCACCGTAATGGGGGCAGAATTGCGCCATGTCCTTTCCACTCTGGGTAAGTATAGTTCCTACCACCACTACCATGAAAAGGCACTAAAAAGCATTACCAGGGGAAATTGCCGCAGAACTTCCAAACAAGCAAATTCATGGGTTTGTCAAAAACAGATCATGCCAGACAAATCTTACTGCATTCTTTGACCAAGTGACAAAATTAGTGGATCAGAGGAATGCTGTGGATATAATTTACTTGGACTTCAGTAAGGCATTTGATAAAGTAGATCACAACCTACTATTTGACAAGACAGAAAAATGTGGGGTAGACAGCATCATTACCAGATGGATCCGTAGCTGGCTAACTGGCCGTACTCAGCGTGTGGTCCTCAATGGAACCGCATCTACATGGAGGGAAGTGTGTGGGGGATGCCCCAGGGCTCTGTTCTGGGCCCAATGCTCTTCAACATCTTCATCAACAATTTGGATGAGGGGATAGATGGGGAACTCATCAAATTTGCAGATGACACTAAGCTGGCAGGAATAGCCAACACTCCAGAAGACAGGTTTAAGATACAGAAGGATCTGGACAGACTTGAACACTGGGCACTATCTAACAAAATGAAATTCAATGGAGAAAAAAGCAAGGTTCTACATTTAGGCAAGAAAAACTAAATGTACAGGTATAGTATAGGGGGTACCTTTCTCAATAGTAGTAACTGTGAGAGGGACCTCGGAGTCCTAGTGTCCACTTAAATATGAGCCAGCAGTGTGCTGCAGCTGCCAAAAAAGCCAACACAGTGCTAGGCTGCATTAACAGAGGGATAGAATCAAGATCACATGAAGTGATTATTATCTCTGGAATGACCTACCCCCCGACCTACGTACAGTTGCGGACCTGCGCCTTTTTTGCCGAGCCCTGAAGGCCCATCTATTCCGTGCGGCCGGCCTGGCATAGTTTGGATTGTGTTTCAGTGGGGGGTTTTGTATGGGTGTGTTTTTAGAACAGGCCTATTATTCAATTCGATTTTAAAACAGAAACTATTTATTTATTCGTGGTTTTTAGTATCGCCTGTTCAGCACCCTGAGTCCCGCAAGGGAGATAGGGCGGTATATAAATTTAATTAATAATAATAATAATAATAATAATAATAATAATAATAATAATAATAATAAAGTGTTAATACCACTTTACACTGCCTTGGTAAGGCCACACTTGGAATACTGCATCGAGTTTTGGTCAACGCGATGTAAAAAAGATGTTGAGACTCTAGAAAGAGTACAGAGAAGAGCAACAAAGATGATTGGGGACTGGAGGCTAAAACATATAAGAAACGGCTGCTGGAATTGGGTATGCCTAGTTTAATGAAGAGAAGGACGAGGGGGGACATGCTAGCAGTGTTCCAATATCTCAGGGGCTGCCACAAAGAAGAGGGAGTCAAGCTATTCTCCAAAGCGCCTGAAGGCAGGACAAGAAGCAACGGGTGGAAACTAACCAAAGAGAGAAGCAACCTAGAACTAAGGAGAAACTTCCTGACAGTTAGAACAATTAACCAGTGGAACAACCTGCCTCCAGAAGTGGCGAATGCTCCAACACTGGAAGTTTTTAAGAAGAGACTGGACAGCCATTTGTCCGAAATGGTATAGGGTTTCCTGCCTGAGCAGGGGGTTGGACTAGATGACCTCCAAGGTCCCTTTCAACTTTATCATCATCATCATCATCATCATCATCATCATCATCATCATTATTATTATTATTATTATTATTATTATTATTATTATCTTAAGCTATAGCTACAACCTCAATTTGCCTCCTTGGGAAAGGCACTAATCAATAAACATCAGTGTTCTCCTGATCTACTTTTAACATTGGTTGTAATTCAACAAATTATTTGGATGGTTTTCTATCCCTTTCATGTTAATTTTAGCTCTGTTGTAATGTCTGGTGAATTATCCTTTCTCCATTGATGGGGGTTCTTCTAATTTGATTTACTTTATAAAATATCAGGTGAAATTTGTGTTTTAGTTGTAAAGTGGCATTTTAGTTGTAAAGGTCTTTTTTAAAAAGCAAAACATTGGCTTGCCTACATTTAGAAATATTGACCCAATGTGATCCCCACAGGCTTTTAGCTGGGGTGAGCAAAGCCCTTTATGTTGTGTGTTTTTGTTGTTACCTGGTTTTGCCAACCTTTTGCTTTTTTCATATGTTTTTATTGTATTTTTTCAAATTTCTTTTCACTTAGAAAAACTTTTTACTTTTTTTTTTACTTTTACTTCCACTAAGAGTTACTAGGAATTGGGCGGAGGGAGGGTATACAAATGTAATGAATATACTGATGAAAGATAAACCATCTTCCTTTTTTATTATTTTTTTCAGGTGAGAAAATGACAGAAGAAGAAGTAGATTCTCTATTAGCAGGGCATGAAGATGCTAATGGTTGCATTAATTATGAAGGTAAGATGTTATGCCTGTTATCAGTTGAGTTGTTATGCAAGATATTTGGTTCATGTTGACCCTACAAAAACATCAGAATGTCCACATCTGGCAGGCAAATAAGCCCCCCAAAATAGTGAATGTTGGAAGATTCTTATTTTCACAGAACATTGTATAAATAGGAGACCCCCTATGGATTTTTGTGTGTAAAGCATTAAAAGTGAACATGATATATGTTTTGAGGATTAGATTAGCTAGATTTGAGAAAGAGGAGAATCATGATGCAACTTTAGAGAAAGAGGGCAATTTATAATTGTACTTATAACTATTGTGAAGAAAATTAGAAGCCACTTTGTAGACTTTTTCATTCTATTATATTTTTCTTTTATAGTACTTCTACTTTTTTCGTTTACTTTTTTCTTTCTTGGGATTTTAGGTTTCTATTTGATTGCTTTTTCTTTTTTCTTGATTACCCTTCATTAGTTTGTACTAGTTTTTTACTTGGTTTTTAAAACTTCCAATAAAATTTTATATAAAACATTGCATAAGTATGGAATACTAATATTGTGCTGATATGGGATCTGTGTATCCATCAGTGCTGATGTAGATGTCAGAATTACCTAAAGATTAGCAACGGCACTTCAGTTATTCCTGTTATTTATTAAAAATTAAACCAGGGCCAGATATATTTTTTTTAAAAGCCATTCAAAAGAATGTTATCAGATGTAATGTCTGCTCTTCCAATGAGGTTTGCATTTTATCACAATGTATATAGGCTAGTTGTTGTATGAAAGTAAATTAAAATGATCTGTGGTAATAGTTTGCAGCCAACTTCTATCTGTCATCAGCCTGAGGCAACTACAAGAGCAGGGATGGCTGCTGCCTCAGGTGAAATCATTTTATGTGAAAATAAGTCCTGGGACAAAAATTAACCACATAGGATGATTTTAATCTCTTAATTTCTCTCCTTTCTCTCTCACAGCATTTGTCAAACATATCATGGCAAGCTGAGCTGGGGTCTATGAGTAAGTGCAGTATTTCCAAGCATCATTCTCCCCCCCCCATTCCTAAATAAGATTCTTCTTCACAGCTTTTTCACAGGCAATCCTTCATCTCGCCTTCACATATCCCAGAGCGTTTTATTGCCACTGCAGGCTATGTTATCCAAACTGTACACACACAGTTAGGCAAAACTTGCCAGGACACTGCTTTCTACCACATTCCTGAACTTTACAACAAAATATGAGTTATTGGATCCAACAATTCTTACCAAATGTGTGAAGTTCACTATTAAAAGCAGTTATTAGAGTGCTTGGTGATTAAAAACCAAAGACTGCCATATTGATCCATGACAGAGTAAAATATTGGCACAGTAAAGGTAGTCCTTACGACCACAATTTAGCCCAAACTTTCTGTTGTTAAATGAGATATTTGTTAACTACGTTTTGTCCCACTTTACGATCTTTCTTGCCACGGTTGTTAAATGTATCACTGCAATTGTTAAGTTAGTAAAAAGGTTGTTAAGTGAATCTGGCTTCTCCATTGACTTTGCTTGTCAGAAGTTGCAAAAGGTGATCACATGACCCCGGGACACAGCAACGGTCATAAATATGAGCCAGTTGCCAAGCATCTGAATTTTGATCATGTGATCATGGGGATGCTTCAATAGTTGTTTGAAAAACTGTTATAAGTCACTTTTTTCAGTGCCATTGTAAATTTGAACGTTCACTAAACTGTTGTAAGTTGAGGCCTGTAATATATAGTATATACATATAGTATAATAGAAAGAATGTAGTACCAATAGAAAGTTGATTATAAAGTTGATCGAAAATAAAATTGAGGAATTTCACCAGTTTGTCATTATTTTTCTGAAGAGACATTTGTGCCTTCTTTTAGTAATTTTTGCCAAACTTTGATACTTATGGACATGAGAGACAAATATTTCCTTTTCTTCACAGGGCTGCTCAAGATGCTGTCTTCAGGTATATCTCCTCAGCCTACAGTCCTCAATGGAGTCAGTTTCCCCTTTTTTCTACCTTTGTAAACACACAGTCTGCAACCCAGCAATTTTTCCCTTCGTAGACTGTAAAGATATCTTTATAAACACTGAATTGGTGAAACTTCAGTACATCAGTCAGTGATCATCTATGGAAATAGAAGGGGGCAGCAGCAGCAGCAAAAATTTCACAATTTTTGTGTGAATAAATCCATATTCTTAAATCATCTGACTCTACAAACTACCCATTTTTCTAAACAATAAAGTGTTTGATTTTCAGATGTTCTGATTTCTTGATTTGTCATTACTTTCCAAGCACTGAGGTATGACAAGGAGAGCCTGCTTAATGTCCAAGATGTACACAATCATTTTGAAAAGGATGGGGCAGGTGGCAATATCTGTCTAAGAATTTTCTTGCATATCTGAGCCAGTGTTGTAGAACAAAATAAAGTAACCACAGATTATTTAAATAGCTAGGTTATGTTAAAACCCAAACCCATCGGGACAAAAAGTTACTAAGGCAGAACTTCTTAATCATATTTTGCACTTTCTATTAGCTATGGGGAATTTAGGTGTCTGCTCAAACCCAAAAGAGGTACTTGGAAGTTCAAGTTCAATTTTGACCTCCAGATCTCCAGGCACAGAGAGGAGGGATAGAGTGTCCCTAAAATCTATATCATCCATATCATCTCTTCCCCCTGTTGTAAACAGTGTTAGAGAATCAGTAAGAGGTGTTTATATATCTATATATGTCTGAAGGGAACAAGCTTTCCCCCACTCTCGCTACCCCTCCTTTTCCCAAATTGCTTTTATCTGGAAAAAGCAGCCAGTGATTTTCTGATTTGTCTTTGTAAACCTAAGACAGTGATGGCGAACCTTTTAGAGACCGAGTGCCCAAACTGCAACCCAAAACCCACTTATGCATCGTTGGGTGCCGGATGGGTGTGGCCCATTGGCTGGGTATGGCCAATTGGGTGGGTGTGGCCCATTGGGTGGGCGTGGCTGTGGTGGTAACGGCAGACTGGGTGGGACTAAAAAGTTCAATCTATCAATTCCAACTTTGCAAGATCTTTTTCCCCCCCCCCACGAGAAGTTGAAATTGACTGATTGAACCTTTTTTTTTTTGCACACGGCAGCGGAGGCCTAAAGCGAAAAGGTTTTATAAAACCCAGCTGAAGGCCTAGGACTGGAGCGATGGCGTGCGTGCCCACAGAAAGGGCTCTGTGTGCCGCCTCTGGCACCCGTGCCATAGGTTCGCCACCACTGACCTAAGATGTTACTTGGCATTCAGAATTCCAGGGAATAAAGGTTAATTATTATGTACACAATAGCTATATTTAATTGCCTATTCTATGGCTACTAGGTTATAAAAATCACTAGATGACGTCAGTAATTAAACTTTCTTATGGCTGCCTGTAGTTTTGCAATGCAGATCTGGTAGTCCTAACCTCAAAATCCATCTTCGAAGTCTGTGTGTATAAAGATAGTTTTCTGTATTCAACATATGAAGTGTGTTACAATGTGTCACTTACGATTAAAGAGACTCAGAAAAAAGGCCTTAAAGCAAGCATTCAGAAATTATGTAAACCAAGAGTGCAGAAGCATTCCTTAAGTCCTGGGAAAGGAGATACAGGTAGAATCATTTAGCAACCATTCAGAGTTACGGTGTATCACCCCAAGATACTTACAACCCAGTTCTAAAGTTTTGATGACCATCCCAACACATGACCATATTTCAGGGGTTTGGCAACCAGTTTTTATTTATTTATGTCTTTTAGCTTTGTACATTTTTTATTTTTATGATTGTAAACTGCCCGGAGTTACCCTGCAGTAAGATGGGAGGCCAATAAATGTTATAAATAAATAAATGGCCATTTGCAATGCCCCGCAGTCACGTGAATGGATTTTATTACATTTTTGCCCCAAACCAGCATTTACTTACCAGCAGTTTTCAGCAAAACCACTCCATAATGAACAAATGGTTTGCTTAATGACTGTGGCGTTCACTCAATCACAGTACAGATCACTTTATGAGCATCACGAAAAAGGTCATATAATTGGGTCAGTCACATGGATGACCTGCTTTATGACAGTCACAATGTATGACCATAATGGGCATGCTCAATTACAGTTATATGTTGAGGACTATCTGTACTAAGTATGGGCTGAAGCTTGCCTGACTCCCAGGGGTAGAAGAGGCAGGACAGGACAAACACGATCAGATTTACAACCTTCTGTTATAGCCAATTTCAAAAAGCATAGTTCTGATCTTCCTGTGGAGTGTGTTTCCTGATGTGGTCTACTTCAAAAGGCTGATATAAATATTCCAAAATCAAAATTGGCTAAAGCTGAATGGTCCATTGCATGTCAGCTAAAGGAGTGTGAAAGCAGGAGAAGGAGATAGCACCGAGGGGGATCTTTGAACTTATTTGAACTTGTCCTCTTTGTGTACATAATGGTTTCTGAATACTTACAGTACATATATGGTAGTACTGTTGAATCTATATGGTTTCATGTTGTTCACAAGTAATCAACAAAACCATAACAAAAGGACTGTGGTAGATATAAAGAAATTAAAACAAACAGCTAATCAGGTTTATAACAGTACATGGATAAATTATAGTGCTAATGATAAATCATAACAAAGCCAAATAAAATAACATCAACAATCAAATCAGTGTAAATAATTCAAAGTAAAAAAACATGATGATAATAAATAGTTTGGTCAAATGCTTTCTGGAAAAAAATCTGTTTTCAATAGCTTTTGGAACATTAGGGCAAATTTTAATTCTAAAAGAAGTTATTCTACAAGGTAGAAGCAGTAACTGAGAAACAGCATCTTCTAGACTCCATTTCCAATACAGCAGTACACTCAACACAAAAGCTAATAATTCGATAAGGGCAACAAAGTGAAAATTATAGCCACCAAATAACAAAAAACCCTCCATAATTTCGATTATCACTTCACATATTGACAGGTTAGACAGAAGCCAACAGTCAGGCAAACCATTCATGACAGCCTCCCCACTTTATAAGGTCATTTATACCCTTTATTTTCTTCCAATCTTTCAATAAATAATCTGGAGAGAGTAGCCCCCTCGGTGATCCATACTCACTTTAGAATCAGATGAAGATCTTCCCACCATCTGTCTCATCAGAAGGGTCACCCCAATGCAACTTTTACATTCTGATCTCATAACCCCGTGGTGGTGAACCTATGGCATGTGTGCCACAGGTGGCATGCAGAGCCCTCTCTGTGGGCACTCGCGCCATCGCCCCAGTCCTAGGCCTTCAGCTGGGTTTTATAAAATCTTTTCGCTTTAGGCCTCCGCCACCATTTGCAAAAAAAAAAAAGTTCAATCAATCAATTTCAACTCGCAGGAAAAAAAAAGATCTCGCAAAGTTGGAATTGATTGATTGAACTTTTTAGTCCCACCCAGTCTGCAGTTACCACTGAAGCCACACCCACCAAATTGGCCACGCCCACCCAATTGGTCTCAAACACACACACCCAATGGGCCACGCCTACCTGGCACCCGATGATACATAAGTGGGTTTTGGGTTGCAGTTTGGGCACTCGATCTCTAAAAGGTTCGCCATCACTGTAACCCCTCAATTTCTACTGTACAGTAGTTCTGTTGTATTTAGTAATTCTACTGACTATAGGGACTAAGATCACCAGTAAATTCCAATTGAGTGTGCCACTGATCCAGGATCTCACACTCCAGACCTTCACTGCCTGCCATCGTGTGATGGAATATAGTAGGCTGGATTCCTAGGATGGAGGGTGTGCATACCATAGGAGTAAGAGATAACTCAGTCCAGATATTTTGTGTGAGAGAAAGAGGATAAAGACAACCCTTCCATAGTAGTTCTCAGAGTATATGGTAGCTGCAGACAATAGAGTGCTTAGTCTGGCAATATTCTGTCTACAGGTGTGGAAACAATAAAGAACTCAACTTGGAAGAATCATCAAGTGTCATTCTTGGTTTTTGGGCCTGCCACACAGGCTGATTCATAATACCCTTAACAACAGGTAACCCATAAGGTAGCAGCAAGCAGTAGGTCTCCTAGCCTAGCCAGTCAAACCAGATAAAGGGACACCAAAAGCCTCCATCTCTAATCTTCCATCAACTTCTACAACCTTTCTGTAGTTGCTCTTAAACCTCTCCGATAGTGCCAGACCCTGGTCTCTCTTAATCCAAAACTGCCTCAGTCTATCAGATCCTATATTCTCTATCCCAGACCACAGAGATCAGTAGGTGTATTTTTTTCCAAAATTGGTAGGTAGACCAGTCACCTTTTGTACGCCATCAGAATGAGGGGGTGGAGAATCAGTACGCTAGCAAAATGCTGTTGCTATGGTGGCATTTAGCAATTGCTCCTAAAATACAGTTCCCAGCATCCCTGTCTATTGTTAGATCAGCTTGAAAGGGCCAGGTCTACCATTCAAGAAGTAAGGTGCACTATGTTTTAAGAAAAGAAATGGAATTGAGGCAAAGAGCATTGACTGCCTTTAATTGCAGGTTCTGTTTATATATTTTTTTATAGGTCCAGATCTTATCCATCCATCTGACCCTTGTTAGACATATTAAATTATAAATTAAATTATAAACCTGGTGATTTTCAAACAAAACTATGTAAGAACAGAAAAAGAGAAAATGCTACATTCTGCAACCAGTAATTAATTGTCTGGAGTTTTGCGACTAAGATACAGTACCTTTAAAATAAGTCTCAAAAAGCATTTTGAAATGATGCTTTGGAACGATTCACTGAATCATAAATTGGCTCGCCGCATTTTATCTCAGTGTATTCTTCAACCTCAGCCGAGAAATGCATGGTTCAGCTAGTGGTACGACACCAGAAAATGGGATTGATTGACTAAATCACGATTCTTCACCGTGTTGTGCAAAAGCAGCTGATGATTTAATTTGAGTAAACTCAGCAATATGAGTCAACCCCCCCCCCCCCGCCTTGTTTTAAAACAGGGTTGGGGAACTATGGCCCCTTTTTGACCTGTGGACTTCAACTCCCAGAATTCCTGAGCCAGCATGGGAGTTGAAGATTACAGGTCATAAAGGGGCCATAGTTCTCCACCTCTGTTTTAAAGAGAGAGAAAAAAACTACAATCCCCAACGTGCAATGCAACAATCTCGTTCAGCTGCCTCTACGAAGACACGCGAGATTCTAACTCACCCGTGGGCCAAAGTCGTATTTCTCTTTCTCCTTCACGTAAGAAGGAAGGGTGGGGAAAGCCCCGCCTCCTCATTTCGGCTACTAGAAGCAATTTTTTAGCATAACGTTTGAACCGCCTCCTCGCCTCCATTTTTGGCGTCAGCCAATCGGGGGCGAAGACCCGCGCGGTGACTTTAAGAGCCACTCCCGGGCCGAGCTCGCACACATTCCGGGCGGAAGGAGGGAACGGTCGGAGAGACGCTCAGCTGCTTGCAACAATGGTGAGTGCTTTGCAAACGGGCTGAGTTGCGAAGTTCAGGCCGGTCAAGATTGTAGGACGGTCTCTTAAATGCGGCCATTTGAGGGGCGGTTGCTGAGTGTAGGGTCTCCTGCTTGAGCAGGGGGTTGGGACCACTAGAAGATCTCCGAGGTCCCTTCCAGTTCTATTCTGATTGAGTTGCAGGATCCCGGCTCGCCTTGAAGAATAAAACAGACGTCGAGCCGGTAGCAGGGCGGGAAATGCAGCAGAAAGGGGAAAGTTTTGGGCCAAGGAATTGGCTGGCTCCTTTTCTCTCTTCTCCAAGTAATACGCCTTTTTTTTCCGGATTTGATTTACAGTGTGACTTCTCGGAAGATCAGACCGCCGGTAGGTATTTTTTTTGTCTTCCCCGCATTCGGCTATTGGAAGCTGGAGGGTAGGGATAAAGGGAGCGGGGGGGGGGGAGCATCATTTCTTTTTCCCTTCCCCGCCCCGATAGTCTTAAGGGTGAAAAGCCTTTTAGGGGCCTGTTTGCGCTTACGATTCTTTTTCCTTCCTTTGATTCTTCTAGCCTTTTTTCTTTTCCCCGCTCCCCCACTCCCACCCCGAGTCCCCTGATCATTGCTTCTCGATGGTGAGTTAAGGAGAAAAAGCAACCCCCTCCGCGTTCCTAACACCGATTCCTGCTCGTATGTTAACGCATCCGGGCTAATCTATGCGGTCCTGTGTGTAACTGTGCATTGTAGGCCGGGTTTCTTTCTCAGGCCCTTTGAACCGGCGATTCTGCCTCCCCGACTCTCATTCCCTTGACTTCCGATTCACAGCCGGCCCGGCTCTGCCTTTCTACCTGAATCGCGTTTTTTTTTTTAACCTCCCTGCATGGCTCATGCATGATGTATTTCCTGGTTAAGGCTGCTTGAAAGGACGCGCCCAGTGGCCTCCATTTTCTGTTTCTTAGCCAAATGATAACGTTAGGATTTCTGCTTGGAAAGCTGGGCCGGGACAACCAGAGTGGGGCTAGCTTGTGGAAGCGTTCCCTGTACTCGGGAGGGTCAATCCTGGCTTAATCCTCTGGCATGCAGTTGTAGAAGGCGGATGCAGTCAACTCTTTGCCTTCCCCCTTCGGCCGGCTACAGAAGCTGCTGAGTTTTTTGCAAGGCGCGTTTGGCTACTGCTGGGGAGATCCCGCGCCTTGCACTTTTGAACAGCTAGTTTTGTCCGTTTGGAGGAGAAGGTGCTTTCAAAGGATGGAAGATGGACGCTGGGTTAGCCGCCTCTGTTGGTTTCCTTATATGGGCAAGAAACTCATTTTGGAGCAGGAAGGGTTGGCAGCTGTCGCATTAATACATTCCAATCTGTACACGGATTCCTTTGCAAGGCTGTCTGAAACTCCAAGGTCTTAAGGACAGCAGCCACAGCTGACCAGCCCTGCAGTTGGTTATTCACGTTGGGATTGAAATAAATCTGCTTCTCAGTATGAATAGCTGCGCAAAGTGGAGGCCGGTCAGCCCACCCCAGTGCTTGGAGAGAGGTCCTGCCAGTCCAGAAAAGTCTGATCCCTCTGAAGTTTTTGTTGGATGCCGGCATGCTTTATGCATCAGCCTGTTGAGAGCACAGCTGTCATAATGAAACAAAGGTTTCTTGATCTTGGATTAAATTTGATTTCATCTAAATATGGGGGATGTTTTTCATATATTTAATTCTGTTGGTAACTAACCAAGATCAGTCAACACAGAAACACAAAATATTTGGGGGAAGGGATTCCTTGTTTTTCTTAAAAGTAATCTCACCATTTTAATTAAAAAGCACTACTCCTTAAGAAGCAGTAATTTTTCCGACTATCTTGCTTGATTGGGCTCTTGATTGAGCCAAATTAGCTTCAAATGGAAGGTCCAGGTTTAAAAAAATGTATTAGCAAGTTCACTTCAGTTGTACACTGTAGAATTTGCCCTTAAATACTTGTTTCTTCCAGACTAGCCTTCCTATTAACTAGAGGCGTCCATGAGGGTGGGGGCAGATGACAAAAGCTTTTTGTACATGTACTGCTTTAATGAAGGCATCGGATTCCTCAGAATCCTTTGATATTGTAGCAGCAAAAAGTTTTTTTTTAAAGTTTTAAATTTTTAGAAAAAGAGATGGCTAATGCATTTTATGTGCAACTTAAGAACCATGTTGACAGCTTCGCCATTGGATCTCTTGGTTAATTGCTTTACAAAAGAGGGGGTAACATTTAGTGGTTTTAAAAGTATAAAAGCTTTGTAGGGAAAGAACATAGCTTAATGAGACATGTCCACAACTGTAAAGTCCTGTGCTCAACTGGCATCTTCAATTAATGGGTCAAGATCTGTGTTGCTCAACCTCGGCAACTTTAAGTTGTATGGTCTTCAACTTCTAGTTTCCCCAGCCAGCAGTTCTGGTTGGGGAATTCTGGGGGTTGAAGTTGGCTAGAAAATCCCCAACTATCTTATCTAGAAAATATCCTCTGCCTGATTCCTAGAAATAAGCTAGGATATCTGACGCATTAATAGCCTCTAGCATTGCCACACAGGTGAGGAGGGCTGCGTTAGGTTGTATGACCATAATTGTGAGCCTGAATCCATGTCCTAGGTAGAGACTGCTCGTGAAAGTCTCCTGAACATTACTAGCTACCATTTAATTTTTATAGCTTTACTTTAAGGCTTCTATTTCTTCATCCCAGTGTCTGGAGAAACAAGATCCTGCTTGAAGAAGAATCAGACTCCAGCAGGCAGTGACATTTTAGCCTTATTGTAAGGATACTAATTGAACATCAAGTTCTTAGATGTTGAGAAAGATTTTTGGCTACAACTCATCCCCCCCCCCATTGCTTCCCCCCTTAATTTCTGCTTGCAGAAAAAGAAATTGGCAAAGTATTCTAGATTTTCCCATCTCCATAACTAAGTTTTCTTAAGTGAAAATAGAAATGGGGAAGTAGTCTGTTAAGTGTTACCTTGCATGGGATGGAAACTCTCAAGATTTTGTTACATGGTCTTGTGTTGTGTAATGTTTGTTTTGCTGTGTCTCAGCTACTATTCTACTTTTTCTGGATTATTGACTCCTAACAAATGGCAGTGTGGCAGAGTGGTTAGAATAGTGTACTGGACCTAAGAAGGAGCAGTGAAGGATACCACTTTGAAGGATATCCCCTTAGGGAAAGGTTGTATATGCTACCCAGAATTCTTCCAGTAAACATTTAAAAAAACATCACAGTTGTATTACTCATCCTTCTACATTTTAAAGAAAGATTAGTATTTGTGGAATTTAGCACTACGCAAAATTAATTGGAGAGCAAGACTTTCTGTGTACTAAAAATCAACTCCTTGACAATACAGGTAGTCCTCGACTTACGACACAGTTGAGCCCAAAATTTCTATTAAGTGAAATGTTAAGTGAGATTTGCCCCATTTTATTACAACCTTTCTTGCCACAGTTGTTAAGTGAATCACTGCAGTTGATAAGTTAGTAACCTGGTTGTTAAGTGAATCTGGCTTCCCCATTGACTTTGCTTATCAGAAGATTGCAAAAGGTAATCACATGACTTTAGAACACAGCAACGGTCAAAAGTACGAATTGGTTGCCAAGCATCTGAATTTTGATCATGGGGATGCTGCAAAGGTCGTAACTCTGAAAAATGGGCATAATCCCTTTTTTCAGTGCTGTTGTAACTTTGAACAGTCACTAAATGAACTGTTGTAAGTTGAGGACTACCTGTATCTGGACCTTACAACATCTGGGGGTGCACTGGTAGCATTTTTTCCATTTTGGACATATCTGATAAAGGTAAGGGTTGGCAATATAACTGTACTTACAAGCAGTAGTCAGTAGGAAAGATTGCATTCCTTTAAATGCCAATAAGAATGATCAGAAAAAATTTCTTGCCTACATTTGAAACATATTAAGCTCGGACTGGGAATACAAGCAGAAGCAGCATTGATCTCTCCCCCAATTGTCCATATACTAGTCTATCTAGGTGCCTAGGCACACTGGGAGAGGTTTAAGAAAGCTTTCTCCAAGTTGGATCAGTCCAGATGTTTGAAGTGTAATCAGTCAAACCTTTATTACAGTCAAAGATCAGCATCATTTTAGAGTACAGTGCCCTTCAGGCCCAGTCAACATAATGAAGGGACTAGTAATAACATGGCCAAAATCTCAAGCACATTGGTGAAAAGTAACTGCTGACTTATAGAAAGCAAACAGAATTGGGGCTTCTCATGTTCAGATCTGGTGCTTTGACCAAACTTACCAACTGTCACCATTTTGACCATTTGCTATGGGAATGCCCATCCACAAATTCTCTTATCTTTTACCTTCACACAGGTAAACATGTACGTTCCAGATTTACTGTGGCCAGCACATGATTTTAGAACCATGGAAAGCAAGTTGCATAAAATGCCATGTAAACCACTTGATCTATTTCTCAGTTTTTCATCCTGACCCTAGAACAGAAATGGCTAGCCTATTTCCTTTGGATACCGTGTGATTCTTGCACAGAATGCTGGACTGGATAAAAATTGATCTAATTTAGCAAAGCACTTGTATTTTTCAGGGAGTGCACACTGCAGTTAGCCGAGAGCATGTAGACATTTGACCACTTGCTCCATTTTTATCTTGGTCTTGCTCCAAGGAATAAACTATGGGATTTAGAGCTCTTTCATCCTCCTCCGCCTCCTTAAAATAATTTTATATGGGAAGTGAAAGCAGAGAATGAGCAGCTCAGAGATTAAGAGTGGGTTTCATGTTTAAAGGGAATTGGGCAATCTCCAATCTTAGTTTAGCATTCCATCTACTACACAAGTAGATTTTCAAGCTCTAGTATAGTGTACATTTGGAGCGTAAACCAGGGTGTGTGTGGATTTGAAGCTAAGGCTCATTGTGTTCAGTGGGGCTCACTGCAGAAGAAGGGATACAGTTTTAAAGATGTTAAGTGAGTTATGTCAAGTTCTAGCATGTTTGGGGGGGAGGAGATTAAAAAAAAATGATGAAAAAGATCACTCCTGACCGTAAGCTTCTGCTTTCTGTGGATTGAAAGGGTTATCTGAAGCGCTGCTTTCTTTCCCTTTCCTTTGCTTAGATGTTCATTTTGCCTTAGCTCTTTCCTTGTGACTTTCTGCAGAGTTCAAGGAAGCTTTCCAGCTTTTTGACCGAACTGGTGATGGCAAGATCCTGTATAGCCAGTGTGGAGATGTGATGAGGGCCCTGGGCCAGAATCCCACCAATGCCGAAGTCATGAAAGTTCTGGGAAACCCCAAGAGCGACGGTGAGTGCATGTTGTACTATGTCAGTTGGAGAGACCTAGGGAGGAAAGTGCTCCCATTCTTGCCTTAAAGGCTGACTTTTATCTAGATGGTGTAGATCCAGGGGTAGTCAACCTTGGCTCTTTTATGACCCGTGGACTTCAACTCCCAGAATTCCTGAGCCAGCTGAGCCAGTTGAAGTCCACAAGTCATAAAAGAGCCAAGGTTGACTACCCCTGGTGTAGATCTTAGAGCCAGGTTGGGTGTGCCAGCTTGACACAGTCTAGTTTTGATCTTAAAATATGTTTCTAAGCATATGTATATTGGTAGAAGTTTACCTAGTGACTTGGCCCAGATGTTCAGAAAAACTTTTACTAGTATAAAGCAGGGGAAGGAATCCTTTTGGGGGGCAAGGCACCTCAGATTTTGGAAGCCTTGTTATCCGCAAAAGTTTGGCTGCAGATATCATGGCACGCTGGCCTTATTTTCTGCCATTCTTCCTGGTGCTCCAGTGTGCTCTCTACTGCCCTAGCCTACCTTGGCCATCTTCCAAAGTTGGCCATTTGGGAGCTTCCAAACATAGCCACAATTACAGCCAGCCAGCATTGTTATCTTTAAGAACATCTGTGAGGAACAAGAAGCTTTCCTGGAATCAGACTGATTGCAATGCAGCGTTTGATTTCAAGAACAGAGCTGCCATTGTGAACAATTTTTGATCCCAGGAAGATAAATTGTCGAACTAATTCAGTTTCCTCCTTGTGGATTTTAAACGTCTCGTGACCATCTGGAGCTGATGTTTTTCCTGATGTTAAGACTCAATCCTACTTTTTAGAGGGCATAATTAACTCAGTCTTGTTTTTTAGTCCATTGCTGGCAATATGAGCAAAATCTGCAACCTTGTTTAAATTAAATTTTTAATGCAGAGTTTAAATTATATTGAGGGAGGAATAAATCCAGATCCTAATTAAAAAGGGTGTGATTTAAGATTTGAGGGTGTAATTTGGGGTTCATCATAAAGGAGAGGTGCATCTTATTCATGGTCTCTCTAACATGTCTCTTCATTTCTCTCCCCTGCCCTCAGAAATGAATATGAAAACGCTGAGTTTTGAACAGTTCTTGCCCATGATGCAAACCATCGCCAAGAATAAGGATCAGGGCTGCTTTGAGGATTACGTGGAAGGATTGAGGGTTTTCGACAAGGAGGGAAACGGCACAGTTATGGGAGCGGAGATCCGTCATGTTCTTGTCACTCTAGGTAAGATGACGCTGTATTTCATCTAGCGGTTCTTGCTAGGAATTCTGAGGGGTGTCAGTTCAACAACATCTTGAGGTGATCGAGAAAAGTAACTTGAACACGCTGAGAGTGTTGGTGGCTCTACTTCATTGAGTTTAAAACTATTACTTCTGCTCTGCGTTGGTTAAATGACCCTCCACCTATATCAAGCTGCTTCTAAACTCGTCTTTTTTTTCTGCAGGTGAGAAGATGACAGAAGAAGAGGTAGAGATGCTTGTCGCTGGCCATGAAGATAGTAATGGCTGCATCAACTATGAAGGTGAGGCCCAGGGATCTTAACATGCTTTTGGTCTTGAATTGCCTTTCTTGATCTAAAGGGCCTGGTATCTCTCTACTCTGGGGAGCTGGACGGAAAACTCTGGGATTGGGAATGCTTTGCAATGTGTGTGGTTTCTCACATAGCATAAATACACTTTTTCTTTCCTATTGACATAGAGGGAAGTTCAGGTAAAGTCCAGGGAGATGGTGGGCAACCTGGTGCGCTCAAGTATTTTTGAATACCTCTCCCCCATTTCTTGCTTTTTGTCATATTGGTTGGAGCTGGTGGAAATTGGTCCCAAAGATGTAGAGGGCAGCTGATTGTCATTCCTTTAACAAGATGGAGAAGGTGGTCTTTGGTCACCACGTGAAGGAGCTGCCAATCATGCCATACTGCTAACTGTCTCCTTGAAAAAAAAAACAAAAAACCAAACCCACATCTGTCTAGAACAGTGTTTCTCAACCTTTAAGGTGTGTAGACTTCAACATCCATTCTGGCTGGGGAATTCTGGGAGATGAAGTCCATGCATCTTAAAGTTGCCAAGGTTCAGCAGTAGTGTTCTCGAACAATATATTTGCATATGATATTAGCAAAGGGCCAGTGCTATGCCAGCCTTCCATTGCTTTGTGTTGTGGGAGTTTATATATCCTGTGCGGAACCCAAGTGATCTGGGACTGTTAGCTTGTTAAGAAGGGGTGACTTGGGGGAAAATGTTGATAGGAAAGTCAAGCTATTATTTCTGTACAAATAACTCCCTTGCCTCAAAAGCTCCCTGTAACCCTGTGCTGTGTCTGCTGCATTTGACTGTGAACATAAGTACAGCAGAGACTGCCGTGGTCCCTCGCGATGTGTAGTGTGTGTTTTGTTCCATGTGCCTGTTTTTTTATTAATTTGCTTGATCAATTTTGATGTTTTTCCTTTCTACAGCATTTGTGAGACACATCTTATCAGGGTGAATTCAAATGGGGTACGCCTCCTCCAAACCTATTCTTTTTTTTTTTGTTTTGTTTTAACAGCCTCCCTTTTTTTGTTGCCCCCCAAAAAAGGAAGATGTTTGCGCTCTACTTTTTTTTCCTCTTCCCAATTTGTCTTGTTCAGCATCTTCCTCCATTTCTCCCCAACTTCTAGCATGTCTCTGCATGTAGCTGACTATGTGTAATCTAAGCAGAGGTGGCTAGGAAAACGAGGCAGCTCTGACGGGGTTAAAGCAAGACTGTGCCTGTGTAACCTCAGACTGTCGGTGGCAGCTTAAGGGTAGAGAGTGTTTAATCTTTAGAAGGGTAAAAGGGCTCAAGGCCTGGAACTCGGGGCGGTGGGGGTGGTATCCAGTATGCCTTGAGCTGTCATTGTCGATGATAAAAGGTCCTGTACCATCCTCTTCCTCTTCTAATCCATATAAACTGGTTGCCTCTGTGTGGTGGCTCCCAAGATACCCTCAGCCGATAGCTGCCTGAAGAAATTGGTTGCTCTCCAGCAAACATGTAATTGGTGACTATGTTAGAAAATCCTTAATAGCCTTGAAGTGCCTTTTAAATATTGGGAGGGTGGGGGCAGGGTAATGGTTTCAATTCATTAGAGTTCTCAAGATGGTTCAGGGGAGATACTGTAAAGCTGTGATCTTTAGAAATAATTTAGTCCAACGGTCTCCATTGATCTATTCTATAGGACCGTGGTGGCGAACCTTTGGCACGCGTGCCACAGGTGGCACGCAGAGTCCTCTCTGTGGGCACGTGCACCGTCACCCCAGTCCTAGGCCTTCAGCTGAGTTTTATAAAATCTTTTCTCTTTAGGCCTCCACCACCGTGTGCAAAAAAAAAAAAGGTTCAATCAATCAATCAATTTCAACTTCTTGTGGGAAAAAAATAAGACCTCACAAACTTGGAATTGATTGAACTTTTTAGTCCCACCATTTGCCGCTACCACCGAAATCACGCCCACTCAAAGGGCCACGCCCACCCGGCACCCGATGATACATAAGTGGGTTTTGGGTTGCAGTTTGGGCAGTCGGTCTCTAAAAGATTTGCCATCACTGCTATAGGAAATCTATAGCATCTTCAGTTCATGCCCTGCAGCCTCCTGGAGGTTTAATTTAAGCACGGGCCCCAGAGCTCTTCCAAACACTGCTGTTGAATTAGAACTTTTAAGATAAATAAAATTGAATTACGGGTTTAGTGAAGACATATCTCCATCAGAGTAGTTCTCTTGCCATGGTATGGAAATAGCTTGCCATTGCCTTCTTTTGGGGTGCTTTTTTGAATCCCTGGGCCTCTTACGGAGTGTCCGATACAGGTAGTCCTCGGCTTATAAGCATTCGTTTTGTGATCATTTGAAGTTACAACAGCCCTGAAAAAAGTGACTTGTAACTGTTTTTCACACTCTTCACTGTTGCGACATCCCCACGGTCACATGATCAAAATTTGGACGCTTGGCAACTGGTTCGTACTTATGACGGTTGCAGTGTCCCAGGATCATGTGATCACCTTTTGCGAGCTTCTGGCAAGCAAAGTCAATGGGGAAGCCAGATCCACTTAACCACCGTGTTACTAAATTAGCACCTGCAATGATTCATTTAACAAATTGTGGCAAGAACGGTCACAAAATGGGGCAAAGCTCACTGAACAACTATTTTGCTTAGCCACAGAAATGTTGGTCTCAAACCTAACCTGTAGTTAGGTTTCCAGTTAGCCAAAGTCGGCTTGGCTCCTGGGGAACTATTGCACAAACTGCATTTCATTATATTTGTAAAATTAATCGAATAGAGGTTGGGGAAAGGCCGACTATTTGTTTGTATAGGCTGCGCCTATGTTGTGGAGGGTGCGCCTCTCCATCATGCCTCTCAAAGGCCAAGTGATACCTGAAAAAAAAAAGGCACGCCTCTTCTATATGTAATTGATGCCGCTGCTGATTCAGCATGCTGTTAAAAAGGTTCTTCTCGTGTTCTATCGAATTTGACCCTCCTATAAATTTAAGCTCAGGAGGTTCGGTTTTGTCCTCTGAGTCAGCAGAATAAGGCTTTGTTCCTCTACGCAGTGGCGTTATAGGAATCTGAAAAACACAAAAACTGCTTCCCCTTCCTTCCCTTTGCATCACCACTTCCTTCTGGTTTTTCTCCAGACTAACTATAATTATGGCTTTAAACCAGCCTGCCACAATCTGGTACCTCCCAGGTATGTTGGCGTTCAACTGTCAACATTTCTCAGTGTTGGGCTGAAAAATTTGGACTTTGAAAAACAACACATTTAAAGGGCCCCAGTGTGGGGGAGCCTCCTTCAATTTTTCTTCTCTTCTCCATCTCGCCAAAGAGTGAATTTAGCAAGCAGGGCTTGGCTTTTCTGTAATTCTTTTGCTCTGTGTTTGTGTGTGTTTGTGTGTGTGTGCGCGCGCACGCGCTCTACACACCTAAGACCCAGAGCTGCTCTTCAAGGAATCTTTGCTGGGTTAGGGTCACAGAAGTATTTCAGTCTGCTTCTGATTTCAAATCCGGCATATGGGCAGGTACCCCTGGGTTTTCCCACATATGCAAATCCATGCTAGTTTTTCCCAACCAGCATCAGAAACTCCAAAATGCTAACCTTTAAAGCTTTTTTCCCTGACATTCAAGCAATACGTCTTCCAAATCTTACTCTCTCCTTGAATAACTTTCACTCTGGCCTAATTGTAATGTAGAACATGAAAACAAAACATTGATATATGAAGGCACCCAAAGTTAAGCGGGAGGCATTGTGTCAGCCAGGGCAACCATACTCACAAAGCACCTGCATCCTCATTGGCGTGAGAGCTAGACAGTGTCCTCCATGCCTCTTAAGTCAGCATTCCCCGACCTTTCCGGCTTTGTGGACTGATGGGGGAGGGGATAGATCCATGCGAGTAGCTGGTGAGCACTCATGCGCACACAAGTTGAGCTGTGCATGCAGTCGCCTGCCACTTCCGCGGCCTGGTTCCAGACAAGCTGTGGCCCAGTGCTGGGTCACATGTGTTGGGGATCTCTGCTCTAAGTGAGGGGTCTATATAAACAGGAGTGCATTGGAGGTGGGGGGAAGATTTCTTTATTTGGGAATTCATTCTACAACTAGTGAAACATTCAGATTTATCTGATAGTGTAGCTTTTTCTCCTGGTGAGGGTATTCTTGGCAGATGAGGCTGGATGTTCCACAGGCTGTAAAAAGGGGTAGGAGTGAGGGTGGATTTGGCACAGGAGTATGTATAAATGAGCAGTAGGAAGGGGCTGAGTATCTTTCCTGCTAGGAAACAAAGCATATATTCAAGATACCAGTATCTGTATGTGTGTACCTGCACACATGCTCGTACAGATTTAAAATTGCCCCGAACTTGGATTGGTTGTGAGAATCAAGTAGCTCTCTACGTTTCCTCCTGTTATTCAGAAGCAGGGAGAATGTAGGAACCTGCCCACGATGGCTGTGTGATTATATAGCAAAAATTGGATTGGCAGCCCTCCAGCTCTTTCAGCCTTCATCCGGCCACCTCAGCTGAAGGTTATGTGGACAGTCTTTCTTTATAGCCCTGCGCTGTAGCTGCTGCCTGCCTGCCTTTATTTTTCCTCCCCTGCCCGCTTTCTTCCTAGGTAGGCTCAGCAGGAAAGCTGAGTCCTCCTGCTGTAGCCGAGTGCCTCTCCATCTACTCTTCCTCTCTGCCGGAAGCAGATTACCTTCCTCGGATGAGCTCCAGAATTCTAATGCCTGGCATATAGCGATAGAAACAGCTGTAATCTCTTTTTGCCCGTGTTGCCTTCTTACTTCGTTGCTTTAGTTTCAGATCTGGGGGATTGGTGGTGGTGGCGGTTCTGGGATTAAATGGGGGGGGGGAACCTGCATAGGTTATAGGTAGAGCCCCAGTGCAGGTAGTCCTCAAATTACAACAGTTCGTTTAGTGACTGTTCGAAGTTACGACGGCGGTGAAAAAAGTAACTTATGACCATTTTTCACACTTATGACCATTGCAGTGTCCCCATGGTTACCTGATTTACATTTGGATGCTTGACAGCTGATTCATATTTATGACGGTTGCGGTGTCCCGGGGTCACGCGATCATCTTTTGCGACCTTGTGACAAGCAAAGTCAGTGGGGAAGCCAGATTCACTTAACAACCGTGTTACTAATTGAACAGGAAGAGTCGTAAAATGGCAGGAAGAGTCGTAAAATGGCACAAAACTCACATCACAATTTTCTCGCTTAACAACATAAATTTTGGGCTCGGCTGTGGTTGTAAGTTGAGGACTACCTGTATCTCAGTGCAGGGAAGGGGACATGTTGCCCTCCTAATCTGTGTTACTGGCAAGATTAATAGATTTCAAACTGGACTCCTGGGGAGAAAAAGCATTCTTTTTTGTTGGTCAGCCTTTTGGGGGACCAAAAGGCGATATCTTTTCAAAGAATGTTACGTCATTAGAATATTGTCACCTCTCCTGCAAGCCCAACCTGCAAGAGGGAGCTTTGGCTGTTCTGCTTCTCAGGAATACCTCTCTACAAAACGGTTCATTCACAAGGAGCCTGGCTTTGGGCAGTAACAGGAAGCAATGATCTGTTGTTTAAAAAAATGTAACACTGCAGTCTCTGGCCAGTTCTAAATCCCATGTTCTGGCAGGTCCCATTTTTCTCCCCTGGTAGGATTAAATCGGGCCCCATGTTGACTAACCGCTGGAGTCTCACACCGTCTGTTTTCTTCTCCCTCTGCAGAGTTGGTGCGGATGGTCCTCAGCGGCTGAAGATCACCTCTAGCTTCTTCTCGGAAACCTTCCTCCAATTTATCCATCACAATGATTGTGCCTTTTTATCTATGTATAAAACTGCTTTTGGTTCCCTCCTCTCCAGCCTCTCGGTTTAGTTCTTGGACAGTTACGGGAGAAAAAGGACGACCTATAAGAAGGGTGCTCCAGAGTTAACAGCATACCCCAGGCTGCCCGGCTTGTATTGCATCACTTGAGAAGTGTGTGTGGCTGATTCTCCCTCCCAGTTGCTTTAATAAACTGTTCTGGAACTATCTTGGCGTGAGTTTTGTCCTTTTGGGTGGGTGGAAAAGCATCAAAGTTAACCGGGGTTCATTTGGTTGCAAAGAGGAGTACAGATAAGTCCTCGACTTACAATAGTTCATTTAGTGACCGTTCAGTGCTGGGGAAAAAATGACTTATGACCGTTTTTCACACTTAGGACTGTTGCAGCATCCTCGTGGTCACGTGAACAAAATTCAGATGCCTGGCAACTAACTCCTATTTAGTACGATTGCCGTCCCTCAGGGCCACGTGATCCCCTTTTGCAACCTTCTGACAAGCAAAGTCAATGAGGAAGCCAGATTCACTTAACAACTGTGTTACTAACTTAAGAACTGCAGTGATTCACTTAACCACTGTGGCAAGAAAGGTTGCAAAATGGGGCAAAACTCACTAAATGTCTCACTTAGCAACAGAAATGTTGGGCTCCATTGTGGCCCTAAGTTAAGGATGACCTGTATTCTTGCATCGGCATTCAATATTTCATTTGAAACAACCTTGCCAAGAGTAGAAACGAGCCATAAAAGGAATGTGCAGGTCACAAAAGCTTTAGATTGGGGTTCCTGGATCATCTCGTGCCCTTCATTCATTATTCAGCTTGCAAACTGAGCTTATGAAACTGACTTGGAATTTGCAGTTTTGCCTCTTATGAGGATTCGCAAGCAGTTTATCCTTTGGTTGACTTTAAAATGTTTTATTTGATAAAAACAGGACAAATAAGAAGAAAATAATGAAAAACAATAGAACAATAATTATACTGAACATATTCAGTGCTGTGGCCATTAAAAATGGGCACCTGCTATAACTGAAAGTCTCCTAGAAGCACATCTAGATGTCGAGACATTATTCTAGCGTGGCCTTGTGCTAATTCCTTCCTTCCATTTTTCTAGTTTTTATTTGCACAAGCTGCCTTAACATAGGCTATGTTAGCATAAGGAAAATCTGCCATTTAATTGATGCCCCTTTCATACACTAGGCTCGGTTGTCCAAGCAGGATGGCTTCGTCTTTCTTAAAAGGAAGTGAAAAGATATTTGTGGCTGAATGAGAGAGAGCTAGTAACATCCCTTAACAGCACCCAGGCCCAAATAAAGGCAAGAGCGCTGGAGCATGCTGAGCAGGAAGCAGTGCCCGCTGAGAGGAGGGAGTTCAATGAGAAAGGAGAAACCAGCCCGTTTTCCTACCCCTTCGCCATATCCACCACCTCTTATGAAAGGTTGCCAACTCAATTCCACGATCCCTTCATTAGAGCAAATTGGAAACTATTTCTGACATGGATTCTCACTCGTGAGTCAGCAGTGAGATCCAGCTAGCACCACAGGAGCCTATGTCAAGTGGGAGACTGAGATATCACCTACCTCATGAGTTGGGAACCTACATAGAAGATTCATTTTTTAAAAAAAAAATTGCCTGCACTTTGATCCTCATCCTGCAACACTCCATAAAGTATTTACGTGGAATATTTGGCTATGTGGTAGCCAAAGAGTTCACCAGAGGAATTCCATTTCTTACCTGGCCAGTGGCAAAAAAAGGGGGTGAGATCCGCTCGTGTCAGTTGGGTTGTGAAGAAGTATTTGACCCTCAGTACAATTTGCCTCTGTGTTCTGCGCCTCCATTAATACTCACTTTTTACATTAAGAATCAATAAATCAGAGTTGGAAGGGACCTTGGAGGTCTTCTAGTCCTACCCCCTACTCAAGCAGGGGACCCTATACCATTTCAGACAGGTGGCTGTCCAGTCTTCTTAGAAACCTCCAATGATGAAACACCTACAACTTCTGAAGACAAGCTGTTGCACTGGTTAATTGTTCTCACTGCTATGAAGTTTCTCCTTAATTCCAGGTTGCTTCTCTCCTAAATTAGTTTCTATCCATTGTTTCTAGTCCTGCCCTCCGGTGCTTTGGAGAATAAGTTGACCCCTCTTTTTTGTGGCACCTCAAATCATTTTAGATGTTGTTACATGTGGATATTCAAACAGCTGGTTAATGGCAAGTTTTCAAAATAACATTAAAGCTCTGTTACGATATTGTTTCAGTTCACTTTTATGTAATTGGTGTAGCTCTTATCCATATTAAGCTGTATACAGATCACAATTTTCAGACGCCTTAATCTGAGGCAACAAATCATCTTCTTGAGTAACAAAATCCTCTATTCTAGTACAGAGGAAGAGTGCCCTCTAGAGCATCTGGGATCTACAGAAAACTGCAAAAAGATTTGCTTACTATTCACACAACCCATCTTCAAGGTTTTACCTTCCCACGTTCTCATCACTCATTCATTTTCACTTTCTAAATAAGTATTTCAAGTAAAATTAAATTTGTTCATTTATCTGTAATTAATAAAATGAAACTATACACATCACAAACTGCTTCAAGATTTGCTGTAATGAAAAGAGGTTATACGCGTATTAAATAATAAAAAGGATTCTTTGAAGGTTCCAGTCGAATTGTCTAAGGTAGGAGTAGGCAACCTCGGCTCTTTTATGACTCGTGGACTTCAACTCCCAGAATTCCTGAGCCAGTATGGCTCAGCTTGGAAACCTCTCCCTTTCCCCTCCGCACGGCTGGCTCAGGAATTCTGGGAGTTGAAGTCCACGAGTCATAAAAGAGCCAAGGTTGCCTACCCCTGGTCTAAGGAAAGAAAGCAGTTTTCATTGGGCTCACTTCCCCCCCCACATCATAAAGTTTTGCCCCCGTTAATCACGTTGTCAGATAGTCTCAAAAATCTAGCTGTGGCAAAAATAAATATTTTTCAATAGGTTAAAAAGGTATATCCTACTTGTAAAAAGAGTTTGATAGTGGAACCAATGACCCAGATAAATGGTTGGCCTACATTCATTCAATACATTCAAGCAAAGACTAGATGTTATCTCTTGGGAATACTTTAATTTGAATTTCTGCATTAAACAAGGAACTGACCTCAAAGGCCCGTTAACCCTCATCAGATTTATCAGAGGTTACTTACTGAAACCTTATCCAAGTAATAGATAACACTGTTAGCATATTGACATTAGTAATGTAGGAATATTTTCCCAAAGTTCAATTAAAATTTGTATTCTCTGGGTTTTGGAAGAACAAGACAAGCTCACCTTGGACAGCAAGATGGGTGGCATATAAATTTAATAAGTAAATAAATAGCAAATTAAATTTCCTTTTTAGTGCTAAGAAAAAGTTCGTTTTTAATATGCTTTTGGATTCTCTGTCTAAAATAATAGTCACCCAGTGGTTTTGTCAAGCAACAGTAACTATGTTGGTAACCTACCATTGTTCATTTTAGGGGAATTTGCTATATTAAAAAAAGTTTATCCCCATACAGTGAGGGGGAAAATTATTTGATCCCCTGCTGATTTTATACGTTTGCCCACTGACAAAGAAATTGTAGTTGGTAACAGGTTTGCACATATCTTAGGAGGGATTTTGTCCCACTCCTCTTTGCAGATCCTCTCCAAGTCATTAAGGTTTCGAGGCTGACGTCTGGCAGCTTGAACCTTCAGCTCCCTACAAAGATTTTCTATGGGATTAAGGTCTAGAGACTGGCTAGGCCACTCCAGGACCTTAACGTGCTTCTTCTTGAGCCACTCCTTTGTTGCCTTGGCCGTGTGTCTTAGGTCATTGCCATGCTGGAATACCCATCCACGACCCATTTTCAATGCCCTGGTTGAGGGAAGGAGGTTCTCACCCAAGATTTGATAGTACATTGCCCCGTCCATCGTCCCTTTGATGCGGTGAAGTTGTCTGTCCTCTTAGCAGAAAAACACCCCCAAAGCATGTTTCCACCTCCATGTTTGATGGTGGGGATGGTGTTCCTGGGGTCATAGGCAGCATTCCTCCTCCTCCAAACATGGCGAGTTGAGTTGATGCCAAAGAGCTTGGTTTTGGTCTCATCTGACCACAACACTTTCACCCAGTTCTCCTCTGAATCATTCAGATGTTCATTGGCAAACTTCAGATGGGCCCATACATGTGCTTTCTTGAGCAGGGAGACCTTGCGGGCGCTGCAGGAGTTCAGTTCTTCACAGCGTAGTGTGTTACCAATTGTTTTCTTGGTGACTATGGTCCCAGCTGCATTGAGATCATTGACCAGATTCTCCCGTGTAGTTCTGGGCTGATTCCTCATCATTCTGATGATCACTGAAACCCCATGAGGTGAGATCTTGCATGGAGCCCCAGACTGAGGGAGATTGAGTTATTTTGTGTTTCCTCCATTTGCGAATAATCGTACCAACTGTTGTCACCTTCTCACCAAGCTGCTTGGCGATAGTCTTGTAGCCTATTCCAGCCTTGTGTAGGTCTACACTCTTGTCCCTGACATCCTGGGACAACTCTTTGGTCTTGACCATGGTGGAGAGTTTGGAATCTGATTGATTGATTGCTTCACAGAAGACAGGTGTCTTTTATACAGATAACAAGCTGAGATTAGGAGCACTCCCTTTAAGAGAGTGCTCCTAATCTCAGTTTGTTACCTGTATAAAAGACATCTGGGAGCCAGAAATCTTGCTGATTGATAGGGGATCAAATACTTATTTCGCTCAATAAAATGCAAATCAATTTATAACTTTTTTAAATTGCGTTTTTCTGGATTTGTTATTCTGTCTCTCACTGTTACAATAAACCTACAATTAAAATTATAGACTGATCATTTCTTTGTCAGTAGGCAAACGCACAAAATCAGCATGGGATCAAATAATTTTTTCCCTCACTGCAAGTAGGAAAAAAATCTTTTCACTTAAATTTCCCATCCTTGTCAACTGACAAGACACAAGTCATAAAAGGGCCATCATTCCCCACCCTTCTTGGGAGAAACAGACAACTGTTGGTTAATCCATTCCTACAATTAACAATTACAGATAACCAGCCAGCTCTCATTTTGCTTTAGGAACAAAAAGTGTTTCTGAAAGCCTATTGAAAAAAGTTAGCACATGGCAATACCCTCTGCCCTGTAGCATGTCACCCTATCTCCCAACCCAAAAGAGATTGCAGATTTCCTGCTAAGAAATGGAAGGTATTTATTATATTTTTCTTTATTGTGTTTTTTTTAAAAAAGAGCAAGACACACATACAAGGAGTTACACTCCCCTTTCAACATGTTTAAAATCAAAGCCTTCTATAAATAGTAGTGGCTGTTCTGGAGATAGATTCTTGCCCCCCCTCCCCCACCAATTAGAAACTCCTTAAATAAAAAGTCTTGGTGTGACTAGATACAAAAAAAAAAAAAATGGAAACGGGAGACAGAGCTGAGACACACAGGGAAATGGAAATCAATGGAGCCAAATTCTCTTCCTCCTTGGATCGTTGTTTTGAACCATTTAAAAACCCACCCAAACAGAATCCATGTTTAACACGATTTGGGGTTTCCTGTCCTTCTGGAAAGGTGAGGGCCCATCCAAGAGGCATCCACATGAATAGCTCATAGCTTCTCACTGTGAGGGTGGGACTGGCGTAGCTGTGCTGGGGCTGGGAGTGATAGAATCCGGTGGCAGTGAAGGTCCTTGATCTGGGGCAAGGGGAGAAATATAGGATAAATTACAGGAGGCTTTACAAAGACACTGAGCAGAAATAGTACTCTAAATACAACTTGTCCCTTGCTGTCATAACTGGTCTCTGTGCAGCAAACATAGGCTTTCTAATACTTTGCTTTACAGGAAAGACTGAATAGCAATAACAACAAACCATCTTATTCCTCGTACTGTCCAGCAGCTGGCTTTTAAGTTGCTCTAATTTAAGTCACAGGGCTGGGCGGTCTACAGGTAGCACGCAGCCGTCCCGGTATCCTAACCATTATCTGCATCTGGAGGGGTTGGAGAGGATTAGGCTTAGGGATGCTTAAGGCCTGACTACACCCCCCCCAACCCCCTCCTTCAAACCAATATGATTGGTGTTTTTTTCCCCATTTTAGGTACTTCAGGAGACTATTGCTTTTTCCATTCCTTAACAAAGTACCCTAACCTCCTTAAAAAAAAAAACTAGCCCAAAATTTTAGTTCTACCTAGTCATCCGATCTTCCCTTTGTGGACCCCCAGATACAAAAAAAGTTGTTCAGCCTTTCTCTCAGATCCAGGATAGGGGAAGTGAGGTTGGGGGCTCTTTCATTCATCTTTTTCAGTTCAAACCCAAATTAGTTCTAGTACGTATTTATACCAGACATTCTCCCAGAGTGGACGTCGTCTCCATTTTGGGGTGAGGAACGGGGGGAGGAATACACATACACCATCCACTTACAAAATGCAATCATTCCTTTTGCCATAAAAACCTAGGTTGGGAAACTTCCACAATGAAGCCGCCTCAAGGCCATCCATAGCACTTTGGAGTATTCAGTGTCAAATTATGATCACAATCAATTTAATCGCAGTTTCCTAATAAACTACAGTGGGTAATAATAAACCACAACTGGCTACGCCGAGTCACACAATATTGTCTGCAAAACACCATGACTCGGTTCACCTAACTTTCTAAAAGCCCCAGTCAAAAGATCCCATCGTGACTCAGTGCAGAGTGTAATCTCTCTCCCTCTCCCATCCCACCAGCATCTCTGGCTCCGTTCTCACCTGATCCAAGACCAGCGTTTGGAAGAAGGTTGCCCTGCATTGCTGCCACAATAGCTGGGCTCTGGGCAGCCGCAGAACCATGAGGCAGAGGGGTGGCAGAAGGGTGCAGGGCGCTAGAGACGTTGATGATGGGCGGATTAGCCATGCTGCACGCAAGGTTACCATGCACTGGATGGATGGGCGTGTTAGCAGGGAAGTTAATGCCGATGGAGTCTGTTACGTTACTAGCCATGCTAAATGGGATGGAGGCAGGCATTCCGAAAGGCAGAGCTGAGGGGATATTACCAGCCATGGCAGGGTGAACGCTTGCTGGGACCGCCCCCGGGAGAATCTGGGATGATTGTTGTTGGCTGGGGTACGGAGGCTGGGCTTCAGAAGAGACAAAGAGAAAGAAGGCATTGAGTCTGCAAACTATATGCAAGCAAGCAAAGATTTGACATAACAGATTATCATCCAACTGGGGTTTCAACATTGCACTGCTTTGGGGACCTAAGAATACAATCAGATAGCTTGTACTACACCCTTCGCCTTTTTAGAGACACAGGCTAATCAACCCCAAGTGCATCCTAATTTGGGAGCCCTATCAAATGCTTCAGAGCCAAATGTATGACCCTCAAGAAACTGGGTATCTGATGGGCAGGAAAACATCCTAACTTTCACTGAGATTATTCTCCCCAGAATATGAGTGCTGTCATTTAGAAAAACACAGAAAGTTTTCCCAAGAAATAAAACTTGTTGGTTTTATAAGGAGTCAGGCAATATAATGGTTACTTTCTCATTCTAAAGATACTCTTTAAAGTGCAACTCAGGCCCAATTCATATATTACTGAAGAAATGAAAATCTGATCTGGTCAAATGTCGCTTCACATTAATATCCAACAAATAATGGTTTTTTAAAAAATATTATCTGCTTTTATCTTGGCAACAGGCAATTTGGAGGTGAGTCCAAAAAGCCATTTCAATCAGCTATGAATTGACCCTTCATCATTCATATTAATTTCAAAATGTTTAACATGGTGGTCAGGATAGCCTCCTAACCCAAACATTTCTCTGATTTGAAATAGAGCCACCTGCTCTACTAGTGTCTATATTGCTGGTAGAAACATAGACAGATAACCAAAATATGTTTTGTGGCACCTCTCAAGTTGATCCCTCTTTGGAACCTGTTCTAATAAATATAATTTGGCGATTAATCCAAAATTACAGTTTTATATTCCATTGGTCATCCTCTTTTCCTATAAACATTTGAAGCGGCTTTCATCCATCTACTACATTCATGTAGCCACCCCAGTACAATCCATTTGAACTGGAGAACGTCTCCAGGGCTTAGCAAATGGGTCTTAGGTTTCCAATCTGGAAAATGAGGGACCGAATCTGGAACTGCAAGCACACAATACTGGGGTTTAATAGCTGCACATGGAGCCTTTGGGACCATCGTATCTGCCCACAAAGATTGGAGCAAATCCTCACTTTCACTTACCATGGGAACCTGCGGAAGGCTGTCCAGTCTGACTCGGGCCAGTATGAGGAGTGCCAGTTGCCGACTGCTGTGGCTGAACTGACACAGACTGCCCCATCTGTTCAGCTGGAGCCATACTGCTGGGCTGTCCTACTGTGCTGGCAGCTGGAACAGGTGTTTGGGAGATGGGCATGGAGTGAGCAGTAGGTGCCAGAGGAGCTCCTGCAGAAGGAAGGGGCTGTGATCCCACAGACAGGGCTGGCGGCGGTGGTGGCTGCTGTTGCTGCTGCTGCTGCTGGTGCATTTGCTGAAAATGCTGTTGGCGAGCACGCATTTCAGCATACTTCAACTGCTCCATATGGAAGGCCTGACGATCAGCCAGAAGCTGCTGCCTCTGGTACTCCAGCTACAAGGAAACCAGCAAAGGGTCATGGATCTGTTTTCTCCAGGCACTATCTGACCTCATATTCTTATTCCATTAAGTAAACTTAAATAAAGGAGCCGTGTTGGTGCAAGGGTTAGAATGCAGTGTTGTGGGCTAACTCTGCCGACTGCCAGCAGTTCGATCCTGACTAACTCAAGGTCGACTCAGCCTTCCATCCGTTTGTAAAATGAGGACCCAGATTGTTGGGGGTAATATGCGGACTTTGTAAACTGCTTAGAGAGGGCTATAAAGCACTGTGAAGCGGTATATAAGTCTAAGTGCTATTGCTAAATGCAAAATTCCCTGGTCAGGCTCCAAACTGTCTCACGATGAAATGGGTAAGGCCACACTGATGTACGTGTGTTTGCATGTTTGCAAGCTCCCACCCAATCAGCTCAAACCCCACTGGCAGTTAAAAGGAAGAAACAGCTGCGATCACACACACTACTCCCAGAAGCACGAAGCTGAAGACACCAGCCTGAAGATGACGAATGTGACTTCGTCGAAACGTCGCCAAGACACTTCTAATTCTACGCGGGAGAAAACCCGAATAACTAAAGACCTACATACAAACNTTTTTCTTTTAGAGCACCCTGTCGGCCCAAATATGGGAAAGAGAAGACTTCTCTTTCCCATATTTGGGCCGACAGGGTGCTCTAAAAGAAAAAAAGCATTCATCCTCTTCCCCTGTCTCTTGTAGCTAACAAAGTGAGAAAGAGCCTGTGGCCTAGTGGCTAAGATCTCTGCTTAACATGCAGACAGCCCAGGTTCGAATCTCAGAAGGGTATGTCTGGCTGATGAAAACCAAATAAGGTTTGAAATAGCTATCCCAGTTCTCCCTTAATTCTTTGTTAGCAATTCAAACTTTGGAACACATATGATGTCGCAGTTAAGCGACTGCTGCCTGTGGATGGCTCTAGGTTGAGCTGATATAGGCAAAAGACTTCTCTTTCCCATATTTGGGCCGACAGGGTGCTCTAAAAGAAAAAAAGCATTCATCCTCTTCCCCTGTCTCTTGTAGCTAACAAAGTGAGAAAGAGCCTGTGGCCTAGTGGCTACAGTGTGCAGGCACAAGGGGTGCATAGTTTTGAAAAAGGGAGTTAGATTTTGATTTCGGCAACAGATAATCACTCTTTTTTCCCCTCTTGTGTACGTAGGACAAGGTATGTTCCCAGCTTGGGAGGCAGAAAAGATTACCTGCATTCAAATGACGGACATACAGTGGGGAAGAAGAGCTACTTATCACAGAAGAGGGTATTGCCATATTATTGTGATTCCCCCTACTCCTGCTTTCCCTACTAACTGTGTGGATTTTGGAACTTACACTGCCGTCACTGCAGACTGAAAGTACTACAGTTAATAGTCAAATACAATTATATCTTTTTTCTTTAAAGTGATCAAATAATGGTATCATGGTTGCTCCGATGATTTATAAATAGATTCAGAAAATCAGATTTCGAACTTCAGTGCAGCACTGAGTAGCCTTGATCACGCCTGATGAGGGTCTAAATATATCCCATTGGTGTTGCTGAACTTCTTATCGGCTTTTAATGACATGTTATCCCGTCTGAGATCCTTGAAGATGCAGAGCTGGTAAATACGCCATAGGAAAACTGAAAAACAGCTCCCAGATAGTGATATTGGAAGAAGTTTTTAACTACTGGTATAAAATTCTTCAGGGATCTACTTTGTCCTCCATATTATTTAATGACTAAATGAAACCACTGGGCGAGATCACCAAAGAATTTAGTTGTCACACTTTTGTGACAGACACTTTGCCAGGCCTAGCCAGAGGGCACCCTCGGTGAAGCAGCAGTGAAGGTTTAGAAACTGAAATCAAACCTAGAAAAATGGACATTCTGTTGCTTAGGGGGATAAAGCACATCTAGATTATGTATCCAGTTCCACACTGAATCCCATCTAAAATCCCTGGATCTAGACTCCCTCTGAAGCAGCAAATCCACAACTTTGGGGTGTTCTTTCATCCAGCATTATGATGCATGGAACAACTGAGTAATGTAGGCAGGGCATATTCCTCTGGTTTAGGTTGATTTATCAGCTGCTACTATTTCTGGACCATGCACACTTGCCAAAGCAATTACTATAATGCCACCTATATGGGACTATGCTTGAAGACCTTTTGGAAGCTCTGTTGGGTTGAAAAGACAGCTGGTGGAGCTTTAAGAGGGTTTAAGAGAGTATATAACATTTCAGGTGCATTAATGGTTCTGGGTACAATTCAAGTTTAGGGTTTTGAGTTTTAGTGCGCCTCTAAATAGTTTAGGATATATGAACCATTTGCACACCACCCAGTCACTCTATGAGGGAGATGGGGTTTCTAAATAGGATAAATAAATAAACAAACCTGTCCGTCCCACTAGAAGAGCTCAAGAGGCTTCTTCTCATCATATCCTCTCCTTTCAAGGCTAGCCCACAACCCAGTCTTTTCAACATTCGCAACATATCCAGCTGGCTATTTACAAGGTCCATAAAATGGATCGCTCCACATAGGAACCGGAGCTGTCAGCCCAGAGATTGCAAAACAAATGGTCACTATACTACCAACTAGTTATTCCAGCTTCAAGTAGGAAATTAACAGTAGCAGTAGTAATATAAATAACAGTCGCATCTTTTACGCATGCACATACATGCACAGAAGCGATGCTCAATCAGAGGAAGCAAAACCAACGTTAAATGGATGCAGCTATACTCACGGCCTCCCGCTCCCGATCCATGATGGTCTCCAGCTCTTCAAAGTGCCTCAGTTTGATCTCGAGCTTCTTCATCTGGGTCTCCACCAGCAAGGCAACGAGCGACTTGATTTTACGTTCCTCTACTGCTGCCAAATGCTGCCAAAATGAAGAAGGCATCTTTGAGCTCTGGCAGCACTGTATGCAGCAGAACTCCCCCACCACCACCAAAGTCAGAGAGGAAAGTCTAGTACATGCATTAAGATTCACAGAATATCCAGCCACCATTTTATTTATCAGCCAGCAATTATTGGAAATACTATTTATTCACATAGACCAGGGGTGTCAAACTGCTGGCCCGCGGACCGGACACATCACGAGGAAACCGCGCCCACCCCATTGCCGGCAATGGGGGAAAAGTTCCAATACGTTGCGTGACATCACGTGACGTCGCGAGTTTGACATCTGTGACATAGACCTATATCAGTGGTGGCGAACCTATGGAATGGGTGCCAGAGGCGGCACTCGGAGCCCTCTCTGTGGGCACGCGCGCCGTCGCCCCAGTCCTAGGCCTTCAGCTGAGTTTTATAAAACCTTTTCGCTTTAGGCCTCCGCCGCCGTGTGCAAAAAAAAAAAAAGGTTCAATCAATCAGTCAATTTCAACTTCTCACAGGAAAAAAAAGATCTTGCAAAGTTGGAATTGATTGATTGAACTTTTTAGTCCCACCCAGTCTGCCATTACCACCGCAGCCACGCCCACCCAATGGGCCACACCCACCCAATGGGCCACACCCACCCGGCATAACTGGGTTTTGGGTTGCAGTTTGGGCACTCGGTCTCTAAAAGGTTCGCCATCACTGACCTATATGCTATCCCATTCATTCTGGAGTTCAACATACTAACAGAAATATTACAGAGTAGACTGTTATTTTGATATAGCAAGTGAAAATCAGGCTGTGAGGGGCAGTTTTTGTTTTAAATTGGCTTAGGGCTCCAATTGCTATAGCTGCTCTGGCCTGGCCTACAAAAAAAGATCAGAAACCCAGCCTTTTCCCAGCAACTCACCTTTGCCTTGACTGCTGCAGCAGCCAAGGCAGCAGCTGCTGCAGTGGAGAGGTTACCTTCACCAATGTCCCTCTCCACCTTGGTCTTCCGCTCACTCTCAGCTTCTGCAAGGTCCTTGGGTCCCTCTTCCTGGCCATCTTTTG